>NC_024311.1:809453-826047 GCF_000523025.1 Cynoglossus semilaevis
TTTTCCAAATATGTCTTCAAAGGCAGTAAATTAAATGTAAACCTAAAATAAATTTTTTGTTGTAAAAAAAAAAAAAAAACAGGGGAAAAATGAAGTTTTAAACAAATGGCTTCACAGTTCTGCACCAAAAACAATCACGCTTGTGTTTTTGCTCCACAGCTTTTCTCCTCTCCTCCAACTTCAGTTTTCCTGCTCAGCGTTCCCTAATAAATATAAATGTTTGTGATTAGCATCTCCGCAGCACAGGTGCATGTTTGTTACCAGCACAGGCTTGTTCATTAATTTTCCGCCCTGAAAAAGAGCAGTGTGCCATGAACCACACAGTCCAGACTGTAGCAGCTGATAAATGAAGCACAACACAAAATAATGCCGCTAATGGCAATGATGCTAATGCTGCTCATGCTACTACTGCTGATGCTGAGGCAAACGCACTAGCCGCTGCTATTCAGACTGCTACCAAGATGCAGCTGAGGACCTCAAAGTCCAGGGTTCATTCCTTGTTAAATTGAAAAGAAAACTGTATGAAATACTATTGTTGCTGTTTCTGCTAATGTCCATTGTTGCCATGACAGAGAGACAGAGCCAGAGATAAATGAAACAAATGAGTAAAATACTGCTGCTATTGTAGCTGATGCAATTTTTCTCTTCGTCCATTTTTTCGCATCATAATTATTACAACAATCTGACACACACGTTACCACACACAAGCACCTACACCTACAAAAACACACAACAATTCTCTCTCTTTCTCTCTCTCTCTCTCACACACACAGACACACACATTAATGTACACATCTCTCTGTGTATTTGCCTCTGTTGGTGATGACAGACGCAAACATACGCCTAAACACGCCCTGCTAAAACGATAAAGACAGAGTTAGAGAGGCACAGTTTGATATGTTATGTTTGAGTGTGTGTTTGTTTCACAGTATTCCTTAAATCCTAAAAACAGTGAGATGTGGAGGGAGGAGGCTGAGGGTGAGGAGCACAAACAAAGGTGGGTCAGTGCCAGAAATGGTTCCTGTTCCTCTTCTGCACACCACACACACACACCCAGAGTGAGAGAGGTAGGTAGAGAGAGAAAAAGGAGGGGTGTCGTGACAGAACACAAAAGTGAGGAATGAATTGTAAACAGTAAGGCAGAAAAGGGATCCAGATAAAATAAAAAAAATAAAACTAAGCGGATGAGTGAAATATCCTAAGACATAAAAAAGAAAAAAAGAGAGTACATATGAGTACATGTGGTATGATTACATAAATTACATACAAACAGAAAGAAGCAATAAAGAGTTGGTTTGGCTCTGCTCTGTTCTTCTCTTCATAGTTTTTTTTTCAGATATTCTCTTCAAAGCAGGTAAATTATAGTCAAGCTAGAATTAATTTATTGCTGTTAAAAAAAAAAAAAAAACAGGGGAAAAATGAAGTTTTAAACAAATGGCTTCACAGTTCTGCACCAAAAACAATCACGCTTGTGTTTTTGCTCCACAGCTTTTCTCCTCTCCTCCAACTTCAGTTTTCCTGCTCAGCGTTCCCTAATAAATATAAATGTTTGTGATTAGCATCTCCGCAGCACAGGTGCATGTTTGTTACCAGCACAGGCTTGTTCATTAATTTTCCGCCCTGAAAAAGAGCAGTGTGCCATGAACCACACAGTCCAGACTGTAGCAGCTGATAAATGAAGCACAACACAAAATAATGCCGCTAATGGCAATGATGCTAATGCTGCTCATGCTACTACTGCTGATGCTGAGGACCTCAAAGTCCAGGGTACATTCCTTGTTAAATTGAAAAGAAAACTGTATAATACTGCTGCTATTGTAGCTGATGCAAGCAACGCTCAAATGGTTGCTGCTAAAGCTAGCACGGCTAAAACGGAAAATGTGTGCGTACTCTACTAGAGTTTACTGTAAAAGAAGCTTATTCTGATGGAAGGTAGTTTTAAATAAATAATGTAAATAACAGGGGAACCAGAGGTTTAGAAATTTGATAATCATTTGTTCATCGAGCTTGGAGATTTGGAATGTTTCAGCACTATGTGACATATTTTCAAAAGTATGTTCATACATTTCAAAATGCTTTAAAGAAATAAATCCATAAAACTCGTTAAAAATGTTAGAGCAATGTATCCAAACACCAGTGCCAGATAATCAGTAATTAAATGCAAAGTACTAAAACACATTATTAACAGAAAAGCAATCAAAAATAGTGAAAACATTCTTCGGGAAAGTTTAAATATAATTTAATATATTAATATAAAAAGTTGTTACTGACATGACAAAACTTTTTACAGGTGATAGCTTTAATATATGTTCTGATGAACAACAGTACATATGGTAAATTTGTGTCAAAAATATTTATAATTAAAGCAAATAAATTATATAATAAAAACCTTGTTTTAAAGTTAAATCTTTAGCTACATAAATGTGACCGTCTGATACCAGTCAAATATTATCAAATGTCATTAAAATGTTTAAATCATTTAAGTTTAATGTGATCAGTAAACATATTTTGGTAAAAAAAAAAATAAATGAAAATTTAGGACAACTGGTCCAACTCTCTGAAATAAATACTCAAGGTCAACATTGTGGTTTTAGAAATTGCTCGGACTTTATGTTAGCAAACCGATTAGCATTTAGTCAAGTTGCTACTCTAAAATAATAACATTCAGATAAATTACTTAAATTGCAAAAATCTGTTCATTGACGCATCCTAACGTGCCCTTTGATGATCATGAATCTTGTCCGGAAAAATTGTGCTCCGTGCCCCTTTGATGATCCTGAATCTTGTCCGGAAAAATTGTGCTCCATAGCTGTTTCTCTTCATTTAAATATACTGTCTGTCTGAAAACCACAAATTATCTCACATGAGAGAGAAACACTGAGAAGAAAAGATAAAATAGAAATGAAGCAGAGAATGTTTCAGGAGCTGCAAAAACATTTTATTATCAGTGGGAGAGAAGAAGAAAAACATGAACACCTGCCTTAAAATGTCATTTCTACGTCTCCCGAATGTCATTTTGCTTAATTGACTTGGAAACGGCCCAAACGTGGCGCTGAATGCAGTCTAATTAATATTAATAATAAATGCCATTATTAACATCAAAGAACATCTGCTGCCCCTGTTTATACGCCGACGCTGAGCTGAGCCACGAAAGTAACACACTTTTTCTGCTGTTGGCTTCATCTACACAACAACAACAACAGCGACAACAACAGCAAGAAAAGAAAAATACAAAAAAAAAAACAAAAAAAAACAGCAACATCAACAGCTCTCTTTTCTGCTCTGATTTCTTTTAGCGATTTATTTTCATCAGTCTTTTTTAAGCAATTTCGTTGGGGCAAAAGTGACGATATGAGAAGAGGAGGATGCAGGGTCAAACTGAGCAGTTGTTCCTTTTCAACCCTTCTCCTCTTCTTTCTACGAAGTCTAGAAATAGCTTCGGTTAATACGTTAGAGACCTTTCACATCCTCGCTGTAAGAAATGTGATAAAAAAAACAAGAGAGTGAATATTGTGCCAAAACGTCTTCTATGGCTGTAAAAAGCTGTCATTTTGAACTTATCACTTAAACATTTACAACATAACAAACTTTAAAAATACTAAATACAATTCTAAATACTAAAAATGCAAAAGTGCATCAATACATTTCACTTTACTTATATTTCATTGGTTTTACTGTACAGCTTATTTTTGTAGCGATGTGTCAAGTGTGAAGAATTTTGTTAAAATACACAAAAGTAAAACATAAATAAATACTATTGTCATGGTTTTAGAACAACAGTTTACCCATTTACATTTACAAAATAACAGATGATAAAACCTATACATATTGACCTAAAATAAAGACATTAAAAACATATATATATATATAAAGTAGATGAAAGATGTTTACGTCTCAAAAAAAAAACAAACAAACAAGAAACAACACATCAATTCAAAAGCATCAAAACTGAGTGTTTAAAAACAAAAGATAATGTCATGTGAGAAGAAGTGAGCAGGGGGGGGGGGTAAAATTTGGAACACAGTTGTTTTCTTGTTTTTTTCATCCTCCTCCCTCTGCACCTCCTCCTGTTCCTTCTTCTCAGTCTAGACCTGGTTGCTGTAGGTCCATAGAGAATGCTCACATCCCTTTTGCAAACATTACAAAAAAAAAAAAAAAAAAGAGGAGAGAAATAAGGCATTCTCTCACATTGCCATCATTCTTTGTCAAACCAAACCTCATCAATACACTAGAAATGTCATTTCTGGTCAGACGGTTAAGGGCTGGTGTATATATAACTGCACGTGGGAGGGGGGCGGTTAATAATTATTGCTATTTAGTTTATAACTTGTATGCAGTTCAAATTGAAAATATATAAAAAAAAAAAAAAAAAAAACAACACGGAGACAATAACTAAAATTGTTGAACCTGGGCCCACAGAGATGGGTGTCAGGGGGAGAACAGAGCCTTGATGTGCGTGTGTGTACTACATTTCTTCATTAAAATATTCTTATATGATAGAAAACATTAAATAAAAAAAAACATATTTAATTTATTTAAAAAAAATGATAAGGCTGAAAAACATAAAGATCACTTAAAAATGTAGATTTTAATATCAGTTTCTTTTTATTATTATTATTATTTCTCCAAAATCATATCTTGTTCCCTGACTACATTCACGAGAAATCACTGTGATTTAAACCTCGCGTCCTGAAGCAGTGGGGCTCAGGTCAGCACCGTGACTAAAGCTCAGACTGACTGAACTCACATGAAGCTCACAAAGACGACAGGGCTTCCAAACGTAATAAAAAAAAAATGACAGGCTTTGACAAGCTTGTGTGTGTGTGTGTGCATGCATGCCTGTCTGTGTGTGTATTATACCCAGAGAGGGAGAGAGGGTCAGGCCAGCACAGTGCCGGATGGTGTTGTGTTGCTCTGGTGTAAAGGAAATCAAGTCCCTGTAGGCGCATTTTTTAAAAGCCTAATGCCTTTCAAATGATGTCATCTCACACACACGCAGACACACTTCTCTCTCTCTCTCTCTCTCTCTCTCCGTCTCTCACTCTGTCTTTCGTTCTCTCTCCCAATGATTATGTCATATCTCTGTTTAAAACCATTCTAAACCCTCCTTCACTATCACCACCATAGCCTCTTCTTTCACTTCAATCTCAATATCCTCCTCCATCCTCTTTTTTTTTTTTTTTGCCCCGCATTCCCTTATTGGGCTACGGGGGTCGTGAAAAAGAGTGATAGAGTGTTAGGGCGAGGCATCATCACGTGATACTTTGAAATAATGGCCCGGATGAGAGGCAAAACACTCTTTTTTTTATGACTAATGTGTTTTTTTTTTTTTTGTGTGTGTTTTTTTTTCTCATTTTTTTTTCTTTTCTTCTTCATCTCTTATGCCTTCCAACATTCTCTCTTTACCCCTCTTGCCCCACCCTCTCCCCCAGTTTTATTTCCTGAAAGTGATATCATATTAATCAAAACCACAGAACATTTAAAGAGAGAGAGAGGGGCAGAGAGAAAGAGAGAGAGAGAGGGGGGGGGGAGTGTGATTGAAAGAGCTCCATTAAAGAGTGGACTATGTACACAATCACACACACACACAATCATTGACTTTGTTGTTTTTATTTTTAATGTTGTTTTTGATGCTGTTATTATTATTATTTTTTTTGTCCTCTATTAATGGGAAATGGGTGTGGTCACTGCGGTCACAGACTAGGAAGCTGAAACACAACCACACGTGCACACACGACCAAACCGAGGCCTTGTTACTGAACTTTACCACAGATCAGACAGTAATCCTGGCTGAAAGCAAAAGTTGCTGCTTTTCTGATCTCAGAAGAGTCAAAAGAACCTGTTTTGTTGGTCATTGTACACAAACGGATTCATTTACCCACTGTTATGGGGCAAACAGTTTCCCCAGGATGACTTTTAAAGTCAACTTAAACTTTCAGACTTTTAAAGGTGCTCCCGTTCAAAAAGTAAGAAGATAAGAAGAGCAGGACCTCTCGATCCTCCTTTGTAGGTCCTGTACTTTGGAAAATGTGATCAAAAAAATGTTTTTTTAACACAAACATTAGGAATGGAGTGATATCATATTTCACATTTTTAAATGGTTTTATTGTGATGTCGTCGTGCTCCAGATCATTTAGGAGGTGACTTGAGCTGGGAGCCATCCCTGACTCATCATAACCTAGTCTTCAGTGTTTTTTCATTGTATTGTGCTGAAGGTGTCGCACTGGTGTCATCTACAATTAGACACACTCAAAAAAAGGACAATGTTGTGGATTAGGTGGAATTACGTTAGGTTTTTTATTGTCCTATTATGTGCTGTTTTATTCAAAAGCTTCTGTTTCTCTTTACCTTGACCTTCCTTGTAACCAATACACATTGACAGTTTTTAAACTTTTTATATGAGATCCCCAGGATGATTAAGCTTTAACTGGCTCTGAGAAGAACAACTGTACCTGGACCTGATCCAGACCTGAACTAGACTTGATCCAGACCTTAACTAGACCTGATCCTGGTGGCTGGTCAGGCCAGTCTTGGTGGTGGTACTTTACCACCCAGGAGTGGTTAAATTCTCCAACGCCTTCTAATGCTGTCTTGCCATGACAACTTAATAGAGGTACTTTTTCTTGCTGTTGTTGTGTGCCTTAATAGAATATCCTGTACCAAGTGTCTGTTTAGAGCATTGATGTTGAAGGAGTACTTTTGAAGATGGACTTAAAGGCATGGGTAATGCATTAGTATCTTTTGTTCTGTCCTCCTGGCCATACTTTTTTTTTTTTTTGAGCGACAGTTGTCTGGCATAAGTAATTATATGTCCTGTCCAAAATTGCTAGTGTCAGTATGGTGCAGCTGGGGATGTTGATTTACCTAATGACCTAATGGGTGTTGGTTCATATATCCTCCCAGTTGATCTGAAGGAGCTTTCGAAGACAAATCCTTGGTGATACTGCACTTGTTTTTTCAGTCCAGATTTCCAGTCCAGTTTTGTAAAGCAAGAAATGGTGGTACAACACCAAACCACATGATAGACAGGTGATTTGGTATTGGTCTGAATGGCTTGATTTTTCTCTGCCTCACCCTGGCAAAAACCCCGCAGGCACGGCCTAGCCTGTATATGGTGTTGGATCGCAGCAACAGTGACGGGTTGTGAGAAAAAAAACGCGTGTGGACTCTAATGATTCTAATTTCCACGTCATTATATAAATCTGCGATGGTTGAGAGAGAACATCAAATCAGCAGTAACATCCATTGTACCATCTTCAATTTTATGAATTTTATTTTTTGTTTCTTGTTATTGCAACATTTTGATATCAGTTTTGTCAATTCATGTTTGTTACTTTTTTTTTTTTGTTTAATTTATGATCTGTATGAGACAATTACATTTTTGTTTTCTCCTTCTTCTACATGACTATGTGAGATGGAGCTTTAAAATTATCCCATCCAAAACAGGTACATTGATGTCTCTGAATTTGAGACTATTTATTTTCAGGGTTAATTTAAACTGCACTGAAATAAATGGCATGTATTCATAAAAGAATCTAGTGTCAGAAATCCTCATCCCGCTGCTGTCCCTGTCTCAGATCAGATTACCGTCTCGGATTACAGTCCAGTCCCTGACTTAGATCACATATTGTGTGTCAACCGGTGACGTAGCCCTAGTGGCCAGTGTTGGCAGTGTTGCCGTTGCTTCTTAGTCTCTAGCGAGACGTGCTGATGATGCGAGGAAAGAAGGGCTGTGAGGTCCTCTCACACACACACAGGCGTACATACACACACACACACACACACACACATACAAGCGCACAGACTTTCACACTGTCAGTCAGATGGGAGCACTGAGCGTAGATGTGTGCGAGCGTGCGTGTGTACGAGCATGAACGTATACGTGCTGTGCGTGTCTACGTACGTGTGCACGTGTGTGTGTGTGCGAGTGTGTGAACAGTGTGCGACAGTAGGCAGAGGACTGATACTTGTACTCTTCCTCCCAGATGGCCGCGCTCTACTCTGCTCCAATCAGATCCCAGAGCTTTTGTTCTGGCATGTTCCATTTGGTTTTTTTTGTGACCCCAGCAAAGGCCAAGGGGAGAGGGGAGCTGCTTTCCGCTGCTCTATGATCACTATTAGCTCAATTCTACGTGCTTTTCTCCTATCGGATCTTCCTGACTTCGGCACTTTCTGAACAAAACTGTTTCAGTTGGTTTTCTTCAGTGTTTTTCTGCAAGTGCTTTTTTAATGAAAAAAAAAAACAAAAAACAAAACACTACAACTATTAGCCAATTTAAGCTGTTTAAAGAATTAAATGTGAAAAATGCAGTTGCTAGTCAACACTGATCTTTTAATTAATATAGAATATGAAATGTGGTGCATTAATGTGAAATGATAACACAAAAACACCAGGTGAAAAAATGGTACCCAGCATCATTTAATTTCTTTAGCACTAAAGAAATAGAATATAGCGCATGTAAAGCTGTAGTGTTACAGGTCATGGTGGCTTTGATTCAGTATTATCTCATTTTTATTTTATTTTTTGAAATTTCCCAATATGAACACTACAATCTGTTGTATGGCCTTTGGCGTGGGAGAGCATTTCGTTTTCCAGTCCTTATTTTTCCTGATGGTAAAGTCTTTAAACCTAAATTTAAGCATGTTCAGCTTTTCCAGGTGAATATTCTTTGTTTACGTCGAAGATAATTAGTCAGGACTTCATGAAAGCACCGAATACTGGCCCTTTCACAGGCACCTGGCAGAGCTAGAGTGACATGTTCTTTCCTGATTAGGTGCTGCTGTGAGTACATTGGCCTTTTTCCAGGCTGGTTTATAAAAAGCCAAAGACTCATCTGTGACAATCACTCCAACGCTGCATCTCCTGCCGTGACTCTTGTTTGCATTTTTTTTAAAAAAAAAGGAGGAAAGAAAATGCAAGACGGGAATGAAAATCAATAGTCTGAGGATAGTTACGGCTGAGTGTCAACATTACACACACCCCCAGCTGTGAGGGATGATGCCTAACGCACATAGTGACCTTCAAAATGTCATAAATGTGTTGTGCAATAAAGTGTCAATATTTGTGGTTATGTGAAGCGGGATGACTTTTACAGTAATTGGAACAGCCACGTTAAAAGCTGCACATCAGTCAGATGCTAGACAGACAAGAGAGGCAGCGGCAGCTCATCACTGTGGATGCTCATCACTGGGTGCATGATGGGTGTGGCTGCTGCAGGTGTGTGAGGTTTTGGGTTTTGAGAAATATTTGAGCATCAGTGTTGGGCCAGTTAGTGTCTAAATATGATTTCGTAAAACTCATTTTTAAGTGTTTATTTCTACATCTATTAATGGAAAGTAATTTAAGCAAAAAAAAAAAAATGTAGTTTTGTTTGTATTTCTGCATTTTTGCAGTTCTTCATTGTCTGCAATGTCATGTGACAAATAAAGAGTCTTGATTTTTCTTGATTCTTGACTCTTGCAGGATTATAGTGAGGTTTAAATTAAACAAAAACGTGTAACAATGATAAACATAATTTACGTTACTCTTGCTTTTTTTCTCACTTTTTCCTGGTCTGGATGATTGGAGTATTATTTTGGTAGTATTGATATATATCGTTACTTACACGAGTACCGATTACTCTCATAAAGTATCCTTAGTAATTAATAAATGAAAAAAAAAGCTCATGTGTCACTTCTGCAATTTCAGGGTGACTTTTGTACTGCAACACCCCTCACCCCCCCAGTAATGTAAAATTGACCTGATCCATTCATGTCATGTGACCACTGACCAGAGGAGAGCAGTGACTCCATGTGATCAAGTCTTCTATGTTTGGGCTGTCTGTGTGGGAATAATCAGTGTGATCACCCTCACCTGTGTCTCTGTCATTAGTCTCACGTCTGTGAGTCAGAAGAGCACGTCTGTAGTCGATTCTTGACCGATCAGTACATAAACTAAAAAAAAATTTTTTTAAGGATATCGCTAATCTTATAAAATTAATCTAATTTCAAATACATGCAAATGTGTTTTGTGAATTTGCTGACAGATAAAATTTAATTGACTTTACTTGACTCATCTACTATCACTACTCTCATCTGACCGACAGTGTGAAAGCATATGCATCTCTCTCTCTCTGTGTGTGTGTAGGTAACAGTGTGTATGTATCTGTGTGTGGCTTTGTGTCTCTGTGCCCTTATTGGTTCAATTCAGGTGAAACTCATTTTTTTGAGTGGCTTGTCATCTTTTTAAACAGGTGTGTGTGTTTTGTGTGGGTCTGTAATGTCTGTGTTTTTTTGGAGCTTTCAATGTTGCCTCCATCTGGATTGGACAGGTGGACTGGTCTGTAACATGATGTAAGTAGTCTTTGCCAAAAAGAGTATGTGTATACTGAATCGTTCACAGTACATTTATGAGGAGTAAACTATGTCTGCAGTTGGGTGCTTTAACGGACCATACATTGGAGAGGGTGATTGTACTTTGGTATTTATATATTATCGTTACAAAGTTATCTTTGTAACGCAAGCCCACAGTAAACAGGTACTGTACCGAGCTATCACAGAAAATCAAGGGTTATTCAGCAGGTCAGTAGTGACTTATCTTACAGTGAAGGTCACTTGGATATGGCATAGTCTTCATCTGTTGTTTTATTATTTATTTTTATTTTTTTACTTCTTTTCAATAAGGATGGTCACAATTAGAGGCACAATCTCATTTCAATTTACAATGGATACAACCATTGAGAAAACATAAGGGAATTATACAATCAAATAAAATGCCAAGGATGGTCACATTTAGAGGCACAATCTCTTTTCAATTTACAATGGATACAACGATTGAGAAAACACAAGGGAATTATACAATCAAATAAAATGCTTGGTCCGGAAGGTTTCAGGTTCAAGTCCACAAGCTGCAAAGTTACCACTTAGGTGCACTGAGCATGGCATCGTGCCCTCACACTGGTCACTTTGGTGATGGGTAAAATGCAGAGGTCACATTTATTTTATGTGGAGTTTACTTTTAATTGTATATACTGTAGCTTACCAACCATAGGTCAAACTGGAGTTTGTTCCAGGCATCCAGAGCTGAAAACCTAAAAAGACTTCCTCCCTAGTTTAGTTCCAATCACTGGAACGACCAATGACTCCATAGTCTGAACACAGTTGGTAAAAAAGTTAAGTCCACTGATTTCTGTTTTAAATAAAGGGAGAATTGAGATTTTGTATAATAAAATCCCAATAAGAGCTTTGGCTTTTCAACTCTGTTTGATTACCTTTTGGTTAAAATAGTTCCTTATTGTGCTGATTTTTACTTTGTTAGAAGCGATGAAGGACTTTTCGTTTTTCTTTTTCGTCATTAGAACAAGTTGCAGATGATCAAGTTGTTCCTGTACTCTGTCAAAAAAAAAAAAAACAGTGGATCTTTTCCTGTTTCCCTGATAGTAGAATACAGTGTCATCTGCATAGAAATGGAAAATTTTACTTTTAATTGGTCCAATGTAATGGAGTGTGTTCTGCTATAATTCCGTAAAGCATGTGAGACCACGAGATGAACTGACTTTATAAAGGTACCAACAACAACAACAACCAACAATTTACTTTGTTTAGTTTAGTTTAGTTCGTGGAAGAGCCGTGGTGTATGTAAAGAATGAGTCTCTCCTCGTCGATGCTCAAAGTCAACAATGTGACTCTCTGGCTGTTTGACTTCTCACATGGTGTCATCAGAATTGGCATATAGGGTTGTGATTTCTGATCCACACAATGGGTTTTATTTTGAAGGTTAGCAAACGTTGGGTGCTGATACCATGCTAATTTCCAGTCTGGTGCGATCTGATCTGTTTAGACTGATGCAACATCCTTACCTATCCAGTCCGCTGTAGTCTGGAGGTGGAGTAAATGTCACTGATTAGAATAGCAGCTAAATGCAGCGGCACAACGGAGCCGCAACGCAGACATAACACATCCAGTGGAATATCAGAAGTTAGCTTGTTAGCCGTAGACATACTTACTGCCCTGCACCCAGTGAGGCTGTTCTTTAGCAAGCCTTAAGTTGAACCTTTTTCTTTTAGTGT
Organism: Cynoglossus semilaevis; assembly: GCF_000523025.1. NCBI lineage: Eukaryota > Metazoa > Chordata > Actinopteri > Pleuronectiformes > Cynoglossidae > Cynoglossus > Cynoglossus semilaevis. The sequence continues at coordinate 821,501 of NC_024311.1, forward strand.
GTATAAATAACATGTTTACTGATTGTGTATTGGAGCTATGTTGAATGGATGGAAAGTGGATTGTATTGAATACATACTGCATGTTATTCTACTGTGTGTTAAAATGCTTTAAAAAAAAATGAATATAATTAATCTTCACGAAATTAACCCCATTAGCATTTTTTTTTATTTTGACAGCCCTAGTTTAAATAGAAGTAAATGACACCTAATACTTAACAAGCAAAAATGAGCAGAACTTTCCAAATGAGAGAAAAGTGGGACATATGGTCTTTTTGTTTTTGTTTTTCAGTTATTGGTCTAATCTTAAGATTGGACATAGATTTTGAGATAAAATAATTTGGGTAGTTTTGATGCAAAAAAAACTAAATCTTCATCGAAGCACAAAACAACTGTACAGGAAACATGATTTTTAGAAGAGAAAAGTATGTTTTAAATAACCAAACACAGCTCCATGCCTTTATGCCTTTTTAATGTTTAGATGTGATCTGTACATGAGGTGCTGGACTTAAAATCTATACCAGTTAAGACAGTCGTGAGACAGTTTAGCTCAGTGGCATGAAGAATCAGATCACAGTTGCACAAAATGTAAAAAAAAAAAAAAATCAAAAATATAATATTTAGGCATCCATTTTCTACGGCTTTTGTCAATGTCTCTTAGCTGCATCGTGTTTTTGTGTAAAGAAAAAAACAAGAAACATCACAGTCAAACATGTGCTTATTAAAAAATACCATCATCGCTTCCGCAGCCGCTACTGCTGCTGCTGAATGGGCTCCTGTGTGTCTCCCATCTCTTGCTGACGGAGGTTTTTCCATTCAGTTTAACATTATTTGACTTTTCTCCCCACTGAAAGGAAGTGTGAACTGAGCAATAAAAAGAAAAAAAAAAAGGCCTCAATTTTTTTTTTTCCCTCAGTTTTCTCCAGACTGGAAGGAAATGAATTTATTTACTGTGTTATGTTGAGATTTATTTGGTTTAACTAAGTGCTGATGTAATGTATTTATTTATATCTTTTATATATTTTTTCCCTTTTAACCATTACTAAGATGCAGTATATTGGTTTTATCTAATACAAAAAAGGGCATTAAAAGGGCACACACACAAAAAAAAAACAGCTTAATATATTGTAAATGTGATATTCTCTGATATATAAACTTTTTTCTCTCTTCAGCATCCCCTTAGTTTAAGCCAATGTGTCTCAAATAGTGGGGCGGGTCCCCTGGGGGGTGGGGGAGGGAGTGAAGGGGCTTCCAGTGAAATATGGCACGCTGGACATAAGTCTACCCCTGCTGTAATGCTTGAATGATAACAAGCCTCCAGTCACTAGGTGGCAGCAACTCATACAGTGGTTTGTACAGATGAAAATATACATGGTATCAGGTTCTCAATAGTATTTCAATTTTGCGGGGATGTGGGTTGGGGCGGGGGGCATAAAAACATTTCTGTCCCCGGGGGCGGTGGGGGGGCATGGCATAAAATAATTTGGAACCACGGGTTTAAGCTGTGTGTAGCCTTTATTCCTCCATTCTCTAATTTGCCTAATGTTTGAGGATTTTTTTTTTCTTACCTTTATCTGAGCTCAGATCACTGCTTAAACGTCATCTCTTCAGATTCTGCACACATCCACACTTTCCTCCCGTCGCTGCCACTCATTTGCAGATGACGGTGAGGATAACACATATAGCTAAAATCTCGCTGCCTCATCATTTTTATTATTTAATTTTAGGGTGAGCAGGGGGGGCGGGGTCAGAGGCGTTATCACCCTCTCATATCTGAGACAACTTCCTGTCAGCAGCAGGTCACACAGGAAGAGGTGTGATGCTGACTCACACGCTTTTACCTCCCTTTTTTTTTTTTTTTTTCCTGCGGTGTTTTTGTTCATTTTCAGTTTTAATAGAAATTGATGAGAGTCTGGCTAAAAAAGGAAAATGCTGGTGTTGAAGGAGAACAGAGAGGGTGGAGATGTTGACTGTCAGGATCGATGTGTTGTTGAAGACAAGTGGAAAAACTCCTCGAGAGTCAGCGTTTTGTCAGATAGAAGGGTCTGATGTGTTTGACTGTGCGCGGAAAAGAAAAAGTTAAGAAATATTGAGGGGGAAAAAAAGAAAAAAAAAAAACAGAAAAAGAGCAGCAGTGCTGATATGAAGCTCAACGTATGTCTCATCTGTCTCCTGCAGATGTTGGCGAGGACACGGTAAAGACCTCGGTAACTGTTCCTCCTCCACCTTCCCTGCCTCAGCACCGAGAGAGAAACATTGGACCATCGTCAAAGGACTGTCCTTACTGTGGAAAGTCATTCAGGACCTCACACCACCTCAAAGTTCACCTGAGAATACATACAGGTCAGTACAGTCCACTTAGTCCATTTTATTACTGGATTTCACTACAGTTGTAGTGAATCAATGCAGTCTAGTCCGCGTGGGCTAGTACAGTCTATTCCACGACAGCCTGTCATTATTGGTGGAACCATTGGGGGTTCCATAATGTAGCGAGTCCTGGTTTCGATTCCCAGAGGGACCACATACTTGGCGCCTCCTAGGGGCAGCCTGTTGCAGCCCATCTGCTGATAACACAAATTTCTACAGTATGGGATCAATAAAGTTCATAAAATTGGGAAAAAAAAAACAAGTTCAAGTTCAATATTAATTTTGATACTCCCAACTTATACTTGATATTCCCAACTTATCTTAATAATAATAAAGTCAAGGTTGAATGTTGTATTTTATCACTTAATCACATGGACAGAGGACGGACTACGGACACACACGTCCAGCAACGAGCGTGTAACTTTCCATACATTACTTCCAGATCCCATTGATCTCAAGTCACGTTTTACACCTGGCTTTGTGACAATTCTATCCTCCAGGGCTGACTGCACAAAGATACTCCGCAAATGTAGCTGCTCATGTGTTCACTTATCAGCGCCTGTTACCATTGATTGGGTCTTGGGTGTGTTCTTGTATAAATGTTTCTTCCGCAAAGAGTGACGTTCCCCACTCATTTTTTGAAGTGATTATCACTATCGGTTAAGATGAATACATACCATCATATGCCTCCGACTGTAGTTGGAATGTACAAGGGAGACTTAGTGATCTTCTCCAGGGCCGAAACTAACATTAGCTCCGGGGCTAACTCCCTTCATTTTGTGCTTGTCCACGACAGAGGTAAACAGGAACAGAGAAGTCACAGCCATTCACAGACAGTACTACTGTTGTATAGTACTCCTACTAGTCTACCACACAGTAGCCTACCAAAAAAGTCATTGATCGCTAGCAGTATGAACTTCACTAGCTTGTAAAAATCCATAAATTAGCCGCATCATTGTTTAAGCCGCAATGTTCAAATTGTGTGAAAAAAGTAGAATTAAGGTAATTTATTTTATTTAAGTATTTAAATTATTAAATTTTTTTATGGACAGTTTCAGTTTCCTGATATTTCTCTGTTAACTTTTAGATATCCATTGCAGTCTTCGCTATTTAAATCGCACATTTAACACATTTAACTCTATTTTAGAATCCACCTAATATCGTTATCTAAAGTTTGATTTCACATTAGCATTAAAAGAGCAGGAGTCAGGAGAATTTTAAGACTGTCTCAAATATAATCAGGACATTTCCTTCATTGTCTTTTAATTCATAATTTCTGCCCCTCTTCCATTAAATGTCTGCTCACACACTGCTGCCCCTGTTTCAGCTTCATTCCCAGAATGCATTTCTACACAAATCAAAGATGAAATCTATGAATAGTAAAAAGAAATAATTTTTTCGTCTGCAGACTGGTCCTGCTGGGCTGCAGTGACATATTGGTTTATGAATATTGGCCTAATCAGATATTGGATTCACTGTGTCACTGATGTGATGGATACCATGCAGATGAATTGATCCTGTATTAGTTTGATAATTAATGAATTTACTGAGGAAACTCTGTGTCTGCACTTTTTTTTTTAATCAAATGGCGATGGAAAAAGTAGAAGAAGGAGTGGAGCAAGAAGTGATAGAGGTTATGAAAGGAGGGATATAAAAAAGATTAAAAGGCGAAAAGAGCCTAAATGATGAAAATGCGAAAAGAAAAGCGAGAGAGGAAAGGAGAAATCGATACAAACTTAAGAAAAAAGGAGGAAAGGAGGAAGGGAAGGAGGGAAAATTGGAGGAAAAATTGAACAAAAGGAAACTATCAAATGTTGAGGGCTTCCTCAAGGACTCGTAATTTTCAATATCCTAACTTCAAAGGACTATTTTTACTTTCAAATGAATCATTCACAAAAGGAAATACGAACAACATAATTAAAAAAAGTATAAATTATAGGGGTCTGTTTAGGTTTAAAAAATAAAAAAATGTTATTGTTTTATGTTTAATTTTTTTTAGAAGAAGGTGCATCGAAATGATCTAATTTAACTATTGAGAATATAAAATCATAATAATAATACTTTTTTTAAAAAATGTATTACTTTACATGAAACCAGCCTTATGTTCTGGAACTGTGTGAATGCAGAGTTTTGCAGCATCACCTGTCTTCTATTTACCCTCTAAATTCTGTGAAATCCATAAA
>NC_024311.1:827208-883038 GCF_000523025.1 Cynoglossus semilaevis
CACCATCCCGGCGTGACGCACCCCCATAAACCCCACCCAGCCGGGGCCAGAGCAAAAAAAAAAAAAAAAAAAAAAACTGAGTTCTTAACAAAATGTCACATTGAACTGAAAGAGGAGGCTAAAATGATTTCTTCAAGAACTACAGTATCTTAGGTTTTACAGAGTGTGTCAAACCCAACACTTACTAAAGACAGCACCAGGGAGTGTGTCAGTTTTACTGCTAGTTTTGGTAGCAAGTAGAGATGTAACAATATGCTCAATTTGCAATATGATACATGATTTTTTTGTTTTTTTTTTGTTAACAATACAATAACCTGTGCCCACTGCCCAAGTCCAGAATTTGACATAAATGTAACACTGCTGTAATGCTTGAATGATAACAAGCCTAAAACACAAACCAGACACTAGGTGACAGCAACTCGTACATTGGTTTGTACAGATGAAAAATATACGTTATCAGTTTCTCAGTAGTATTTAGTTCCGCGGGGATGTAGGTCGGAAGGGGTGATGACAAAATGTCTGTCCACAAGGAGAACCACTGGCCTAGCCTAACACAAACGGCTGCATATATCAGTAACCAATGATATCGTAACAAGAAATGAAGTGTTTTGACCAAATCGGCGAAAAGTTAATATCGGACATCCCTAGTCATTAGGGGGTCAGAGGCCAAAAACGGTCGGGAAGCACTGCACTAGAAACTACATAAAAGCTCTATTCATATCTATATATAAATATGTCTTAAGAACCAAATGCTCCACTGCACTAGAAACTTACAATATTTTGATCTACAATAGTGAACCAGAACTACATAAAAGGTCTATTCATATCTATGTATAAATATGTCTTAAGAACCAAATGCTTCTGGAACATAGGGAACCACACCCAGTCTTGGTTCCTGCGTTTCAGCGAAAAAAAAAAAAAAAAGACATGCAAAAAAAGAACGAATGTTTTATTCAATTTGTCAAATATTCTTTTATTTCTTCAACATGTTTTAAAAGGCAGCATTGACCCTCTTGAACCTCTTTCTGCTCCACTCTACGGTAACCGTGTTCTGCTGTGGCTGAAATCCTTTCAAACAGAAAATGGAAATTTCCCTCAGCTATGACAAATCAAAGCTGCCGCCGTTTTTATTCTCCCTCCTTCTCCCTCTTTTGCTTTTGAAAAGAAGACTGAAGGACCACCAGGGCTGAAAACCCTTTCTGGTGTAATTGTAAAAAGAGCAGGTTCTGGAAGGGGAAGTGAAAATCAGTGTTAGAGGTTACGATACCGATGGTGACACGCCTGTTTGTAATCTCAGATTAGATCTCAGATTTAGATAAAGTCATCGTCTAATACCACAGATAAGTTCAGAGAGATAAGTTGTACTGATTCCTTCCTTTTTACAGAGCTGTGTAATGTTCACTCGCATTAATGTTAGTGTTGAAAGAAGTGAGTCCCACAGTCTTTTAATAGAATCTGCAGACAGAACAGCTTTGTTATAAAATCACTCAACAGATTTTTTTTTATAGATTTGCAATGTATTAAAATGCTAAAATCTTTATTATTTTCTACGCCACCTATTTGCGAAATGTGGGTATTGCAGGGAAAAGGCAGAAGTATAATAAGATAAATAATATAGATAAATTATGTAATTTGGAAAAGTTTGACGGGCCGGATTAATAGGGCTGAATAGGCCGCATTTGGCCCCCGGGTCTTAGTTTGCCCATGTCTGACTTACAGTATATTGTTCGATAATATCTCTCTCCCCGAAACAAACATCTTTTATTTTTTACCTTTCTCCTTCCTTAGGTATTTCAGTCCAAACAGGCTGCGGTAGAGACCCCCTGTGTCACGAGTGTGTGAGCTCTGAAGGTCCAGCAGCTAGAGTTTTCAAAGGTTTTCAGAAGGATGTTGTGTTTCAGAGGAATGTGTATCTTTGGACCGGAGCCTATCCAAGCACAGCTTTAAAACTGTCCTTTTCTCGCACACATGCAGTTTGATGCATCTCCAACATGTGGCCTTTAAATCACTCCCATAACCTAATCACAGCGGCTCTGCCGTGACATCCTGATTACATCCAGCAGATGACTTTTACAGCAGCTAAAGATCCAAACACATGACAGCAAGCTCACCTCCCTCCAATCCTCTCTCGCCCGCCCCTCCCTCCATCCTCTCTCTCTCTCTCTCTCTCTCTCACCCTCCCATACCTTCAGCCTAATGCATTGTGAGTGACGCCGTGGAATTGCTTCGCCATTGTGTGATGCGACACAGAGATTAATGAGCGACTAAGGGCCCCGTTGAAAGGGAGTTGAGCGAGTTCAAATTTCTCTAAAAGTTAAAGAGCTAATGTTACAATATTAATTTCCTCTTGAACAGTGAGTGGGAAAATATCCATTAGGAAAATTAAGCAGAGTTTCGGAGGTGGAGAGCATTGCTGCTGCTGCTGCAACTGTTACTGATGCTGCCGCTGCTCCTGCAACTGTTGCTGTTGCTGCTGCTTCAGTGTGGGGCCACGGCTAATGAACACACTGCAGAGGGTGATATTTCATTATACAAATTAATGCTCACGTTTTAATGGGAAAGTCACATAATGAATCTAAGCTTCAGTGACAGCAATTAGAGGCCAGATTGTCCCCTTCTGGACAAGGCACTATTTAGCAGTAAGCAGCTGTGTGTGAGGGGAAGAAAAAAATAAATAAATGAATGAAAAAAAAAAAAAAAAAAAAGGTCCTTGCTCTTGACAATAGCCACACATAACTGGAGGCAGCCCTGCATAAGCAATCAAAAAGAGTCGCCGCTCACCTTTAAATGAGGAGAAGCTAAGACAAAGAAATGAGGTGGGGGGGGAGCAGGAGTCGAGGAGTCACTTAACCTTAACCAGACCTTGTAATCAGGATGAATCAGGAGAGACCCGTGGTCTTCAGAGCTCATTCTTCTTACTGCCTGGTCTCTAACTTTCATGTGCTTCCTTTCTTTCCTCCATTCATATTTAGTTTCCAGATCACAGCATGGTTTCACTGTTGTTGAGGGCAGATGTAAGGTGTCAACTAAAATACTAACCAGAATTACAGGCTGTGATCACAATAAAGGTGCGTTTGAGGCTTCTTTTTTTTTTCTTTTTTTTTTTTTTTACAACCAACGTTGACTCAGTTTTACTGAAATAAGAAGTACATTTTAATCAAACCAGCTGAGTGGACTAAGGAATGTTAAGACGCCCTAAAATTACTCCTGCCATATGTTAACAATTTACTCCTTAAATTTTTGACGTCAAGCTAGAAATGATATAATATTCATGATAAAAAATAATAAACCAAGTAAATACAAAAAAAAAAAAAACTAACCCTGAACATTTTCCTAAAGTCTGAGGTTTAATCATAGAACAGGTTGTACTTGTTAGCTGCTGGTCCGTTGGCCCTCAATGGTCACTATGCTTTAGAGCAGGGGTGTCAAACATACCACACCCGGGCCAAAACCGGCCCGCTAGAGGGTTCAATGCGGCCCACTTGATAAATTTTGAAAGCAAGAAAATAAGTTTTGTAAACTTATATTTCATTAAAAATGATAATTTTCTAATACACCTGGTTTATGAAAAAAAAAAGGTTTGAGTGATTTCAGCTAACATGGATAGAGACGGTGCTTGTTCGTTGTTGGCTATTGTTGATACAAAAATAAATTAACAAATGATCTTGAATTGAAATTGAATTGAACTAATTATCAAACTGAAATATGACGGGTTTAGCAGTGAAATCCACAACTGCTATGTCCCCATCTATAGGCCAGCATCTTTAAAAGTCTGACTTAGCAAGACTAAACTGTCCTTTGAACCTCTTAAAGAGCCAGTTTTCTCCTCTGGCTGTTGTTTTCTGTTGCCGTCCAGACAGTGAATCCTTATCCTGTCTCTCGTCCTCATATATCTCGCAGTAACTGCCGCTCTCTAAAGATTTGATGTTTTTATTATCTTCGTGTTTCTGGGATGTTGTCACACTTCACACGTATAGTCAAGGTGAAATCCGAACATGCAGAGAGAGACGTGCACATGCTCAGCAGTATTAACATTTACAACCACAAATGTGTCACTGATCATTTTACGCATCCACATCAACATCAAGTCAATGCTGAAAGGCAAAATGTCATAAATGTTTTTTTGCCTTTTTTTTATAATAAATAATATCAAATTAAACAGGAAAAACTGAAAATTAATGAAAAGGGTTTTTTTTTTTTTAATCTACAGACCAGACGTTTCCCATGTATGGTGCATCATGTGGCTGAAAGTTGTGTTGTTTGTGCTGATATCAATTAAAAGTGGATTAACGGGAACATAATGACCTTTAGCAGTAAATTGAGTGTAATGTTGCAAGGCAGGATACAGTATATTCCCCAGATGTCACACCAGGCCCCTGACGTATGATGGAGCAGATGTCTGAGTCCAAATGGCCCCCGAACAGAAAGAAAAAGAAAGAAAGTGTGTGTGTGTGTGTGAGAGAGAGAGAGAGAAAGAGAGAGGGAGGCGAGAAAAAAAGGAAAGACAAAACACACACGCACACACACGCACCGAAGGGTCTCTAAATGGCAAACATGCCCTTATTAACAGCTGGACATGCTGATATTCTCCTATTGTTGCACTCTTTTTACATTACAATTTAAAAAAAATAAAAATAAAAACACAATACTGTCCTTTTACGTCAGAATTAATAAGATAACCGGGGGAAAATAATGAACATTGCACCAATAGCTTTGAAAACCCTCACAACTATGACACAGCTTGCGTTAGACTAGCTTTTACCAAGTAAAGGGTTAATACCCTTATTTAATAATAAGTCTGTGACTGAGAGGTGAATGGAAAATGGATAAATACATATATATTAATATATGTATTTATATATATATGTGTGTGCGTGCGCGCGTTATAATTTATTATTATTGACCGCGTGTGCGCGTTATAATTTATTATTATTGACCGCTGAACGTTAACAAGATTTTCTCAGATGGGGGTTGGTCGGTGGAGGAGCAGGAAGAAAAATCACATTAGTGTCATTTGTATCTTATTTGACTCCTGCAAAAATGAGTTTGTCCAGTGGTACGAATTGAAAATGATCATTTTCATCAGGGATGTTTCCTTATTAAATCAGAGGAGAGCCAAAAATCTCAGTCGTTTTTTTTTTGTACTCTCACACCCACCCGCTTTTAAATGGACTCGTTCGAAAAATCTGATCCCAGCACAGTCTCGTCTGTATCGCCCTTCCTGTAAATAAACAATAATGTGTGTGATTAACAACCCAGAAGCTTTTGATCCGAGTTGTTGCTACATTTTAGCAATCGACATTTTATATCTCCCCACTTTTCTTCTGTTTTCTTACTCTAATTATCTCATCTAGAAAAAGACATTGTCTGAGCTATTCTGAGCCCACTTCAAAATGTACTCTTAGATATTGGTGATGTTTGACACTACAGATGTTACAGCAGCACATAAAGAACAGGAGTCGGGGGAATGTTTTATATCCTAACTCTATTTGGTTGTAAAAGAACTCATGTCTGAGTTTTTATCTTTAGTCAGATTTATCTTATCTCGTCTCCCTGCTCTCTTCTGTCCTCCCTCCTTATTTTGTTTTTTTTTCTTCTACTATTCTTTTGTCCCTTCTCTCTTCCCACCTTCACTTTTTCTTTGTGTTCTCGCCCATTCTTCCCTATGCCGTATCAATATTGTATTGAGTTGCTGTTTGTGGCCGTTTTTCTGTGAGAACTCTGCAGTAGGTCTGCACATCGCACACTCTGTTTCTGGAATGCTGCCCTCTAAATAATGATAAATGACTTGAGCACTATGCCATTTGCTAATTATATCCATGATTTACTACACAGCCCGACTTAAATCATTCAAAGCAGCCTTGCGTAACAATGCCTTTTTTCTCCTCCTTCTCCTCCTCTTCTCCTCTTTTTATAAAATGGTTTCCATGTGTATAATCTGAACACTTTAAGACCATATTTAGAATAGAACACCGATGATGCTGCTGCTGCAGCACACAGAAGAAACACCTAATAATCTGTCATTTACATGGTTTGGGTGAAAGGAAATTTTAGTCTTCATATACATTAAAAAAAAAAAACAAATAAATAAAGTGAATTAATTTTGCTGCCTTTGCATCCCTCTCCCTCTGTTTATTGTTTAATGAATCAAGTTTTGGCTCACAGTTAAAACCTTTTATAATTGTTTACAGCTTCGGCTGTAGCCTTAGTAAAGGATCCATTTCTTGTTATTTTTTCTGAGGTTATATAGTTTTATGAAACATAGATTATGGTTATCGTGTATCGATCCCTGATATTTATTTTCAGATGTTTCCAGATGATAGTTCGCCAAGAATATTGTTTGTTATTCAGTAACACAAAATATTACCTTTTTTTTCATATTTGGCTAACTTCCTGGCAAAATCTTAAAAAAAATACTTACATTAAGTAATTTTAATTTAAATCTTGATAATAGCTTTAACCTTGAACACCAAACACTAATTTGGAATTGATCTACTGAAAGGGAGTGTAAAGGATTTAACCTCCGACCTTCCTGCAGTGTGACAACCTTAACTATTACTCAGACTTGTGTGTGGCATGTGCAGAGTTGTCTGGAAAAAAAAACAAACATTTATGTTGTTTTCTTTTTGTTGATTATTTTGTTTTTTTACTTTATATCATTATCATAATTTTTATTAGTTCGCAGTTTATTTGATTCTGGTCTTCATTTTTTTTTGCCCTGAGATTTTTCCAAAAAAATAAATCATGTTTTATTGCTTTTTTATGTGCTAGAATCATTTGACCTAATTTCCTCCGTTTAGGGAGGTGACATGACCCTGGGGTCCACAATCCCTGCTCCAATAAGAGGATTTCTCTGATAATCAGGTTAATGATTCACTGATTTCTCTCTTGTTCTCAGGAGAGAAACCCTATCGCTGTCCTCATTGTGACTATGCTGGAACCCAGTCTGCCAGCCTCAAGTACCATCTGGAGCGTCACCACCGTGAGCGACAGAACAGTTCTGCCTCCTCAGGACCATCCTCCACAGGTCACAGCACAGCTTCCGACCACAAAGAGGATCATGGGAAAATGGCGGGAGGTGCAATATTTGCTCGACCAGACATTCTTCGCAGCGTCTTCAAAGGAATTCCTCCCAACATGGACTTCAGAGCCGGACCACTGCTGCCTCATCAGTGGACATCAGCCGGGATGATGACACCCCATGATAACAATCGTGAACGTGGGGATCATCGATTTGACTCAACCTCCTCGGTTGAAAACCTGAAAATGACTGATGTGGCGTCCACCCTTGTCTCTACGGCAACAGATGGCCCTGCCAACTTCTCTGAACTCGGCAGAGCCTACCAAACCATGATGGGAAATGGAGTGCCCTTCCAAGGCTCCCTGCAAGCCTTTATGGACAACTTTGTCCTGGGCTCAATGAAGAAAGACTTAAAAGACAACCAAAGTCCTGGGCAGCTCAAGAACCAGCTATACCACGATAATGGGGAGCCGAAGGCCAAGAGGGCAGCACCCACTGAGCATGATAAAGAGGACAAACCTGAAATCAAGAAGAACTCCGACCCTCGAAAACCCGGATCCCAGTATGAACCTCTGGACTTGTCTGTGTCAGTTCGACCTGAGTCTGCATCCGGAGCACTTCCGGGTTCATCAGTTACCGTTCTAGATAACGTGGTGTGGCACGGCTGTCTCTTCTGCTCCTTCTCCACCTCCTCATTCGAGCTCATGGCCCTGCACCTCCAGGCAAACCATCTTAGTAAGACCCAGCTGCAGAGGCCCAACACCAGTGACACCTCCTCTTCCAACACTAAGACCTCCAATGTCAACAAAGATGGAGACAAAGATGGAGAGAAAAACCAAGGAGGCTGGAGCAATCACGTTGACCAGACCTACAACCCCTTTCAGAGTGAGTTTTACAGAAGATTTGGTGGCTTGTATGATGGATCACCAGGTGCCAACCCCAGCCTTCAGGGGTTTGTGACTCCAGCAGAGCAAGGTCTGGATATCCCTAATGTCTCCTTTGAAGGTACATCTTCAGCTGGGGATGAGCAGATGGCTGAGAGAAGCTCTCACGGAGAAGCAGAAGATGATCAGGGAGGATCAGACGATGAAGTAGCAAAAGGAGATGCTGCTGAGGCTTCTTTGAACTCCCCAAGGAGGCTGCCCCGACAGATCCAGTATGATGAAGACGAACAAGACGGCGTGACTGAAGAAGATGAAGAAAAAGATCAGGACATTGATGGAGATAATCTTCAGAATCACCGCAAACATCATCAGGAAGATTTCTCCTTTCCTCCCAGGAGCGGAGCTGGGCTAGCAGCTTCTTCTTCCTCCACTATGTCTTCACTTTCTCTGGGTCCTCCAGTTCAAAACCATACCATGTCACTGGAGAAGCAGTGGCAGCAGAAGAGTCTTGGCCTGCTCGCTTCAGGAGGAGGTCATGGACTTCGGAACGCCGAGCCGTACGGCCACCAAGATCAGCAGATGAACATGCTGTCAGTCCTGAGAGCCTACAGCAACGAGAACATGCCAACCTTCAATGGCCTCGGAGGAGGAGCTGCGGGAGGAACAGTGAAAAGGCCTGAAGTTCCTGGTGAGTCCAGAAAAAAAAAATCCAAACTTCTGTGAAAACCGATCACACCCACTCACATCAGAACCACACACATCAAAAGTCACAAGTGTTTCTAAAACAAATCCAGTTTTTCCATCAGTCAATGCAGAAAAACATGACAAACATCTAAATTCAAGTTGTTTCTGACTCTTTGACACCCACGGAGGAACCTCAGAGGATCTCTGAAGGTCTCCTGATGAGCTCTGAAGTGATTTTAGTCTTATTTCAGACAGGTTTAGGATCCATTCGCCTGGCGAGCAGCCACAGATTAATCTTTATTACAGGTTTAGATTACTGTGAGTGCAGCCAGGAGGGAATAACTCTGGAAGAGTCAGAACAGGACCTGCTTTTTCCTCCATGTCATCTCTCCTCCACGTGGATCTTTAACTATCTTAGCTCTCATAAAGCAGCAGCTCCCAGAAGTCCATTACTTTATAAGACTGGTGTGGATGTATGACCCTGTGAAAAATGAACTGTCAACTTTCATGATTCTGTGAAGGTTAGAGCAGCTGTTTTCAGACTGGAGATAGAGGAGGGCAAACAAGTTCTCTTAATGTTTTAAAGTGTTTTTTTTTTTTTGTTTGTTTTGCTGCTGCTGTTCAGGGAAAGTTTTTAAAAGTGTCTTTGTAATGAGTTTAAAAAAAAATGATTTCAAAAAGCTGCTTGACGTTCACTGAGAAAAAGAACACGAAACCCAAAGAAGCTCAGGAAAACTATATTCAAGAAACATATTTTTGGCTAGCCTATATAGTTTTAGTTTATGTTTGGTTGTCTTTAGCCATTGCTGAGCTGACATAGTCATAATTTGAATTAGAAACTCATCGGCATGTCCTGATTATTAGTCATTGTTTGCTCTTTTTGGGGACAGCTTTATCTTCCCGTGTTTCATAATTTATGCTAACATTAGCCACCGTCCTGCTATCCCTTTGGCATTGTTTTTTAGAGAGTCATATTTGTACTTACTTAGTAATGTCTAGCTATGAGCTACCTACTTATATTTCTTTATATATATATATATATATTTGGTCCTTTCTCGGGCAATTTTTGAGCTAGCTTACTTACTTGTTAAATACCAATGTTTAGGTTCTGGCTTTTGCGTAAACCAAACATGGCTTTTATATCAGTTAAGCTAAGCGAGATAAAGCTCTTAAACCTGCCCCCCCCCCCCCCCCCCACACACACACACACATTTAAACAAACATATGTTTGTTTCGTTCTTACTTTCAACTGAAATACATTTGTTGCTAAATGGGAGAAAATGCTGTGCCTATATTATAGCCCATTTGGGCTGGGTCAGAGATGAACGCACTTACACTTTTTTCCACTCTGTAGTATGGGTAATTGAAGAGACGGCTTTTGTTCACTGATTAGTTTTAACAATCCACCCACTGAAGTCCTTTTGAAGTATTGATAGGATGATTACCATGATTACCATCACTTCTGCTGCTGTTGCTGTCTTTGTATATGACGACCACAGTTATGTCTACGAAAAAAAAAAAAAACAACTCTTATTTCAACAACTAACAAATAAGAAAACTCTATCGCTAAGTTTAATGGCTGAAGCGACACCGGTGTCTGCTATTGATGCTCTTTCTGTTATTGCTATTTTAAGCCTTTTAAAGTCAACTCATTTACATCTGAGTTGCAATTGAGAAACGACCGCTAACAACAAACTTTTATTCACTGAATCCGTATATAAAATGTATTTTCCCTGACTCCCAGTTGGTTTTAGCCATAGGTTTTAAAAGACCTGATACAACAAATGATAAAATTTTAGGCGGCAACTGAACGCAAAGAGAAATCAAAGCTCAGTATAACATATTGAAAATACGTTTAATACTTGTTTTTTTTTTTGATAAAACAATTTGACTTCAAAACAAACAAAAAAAAAACAAGAAAAAATTCAGTCTCATAGACTTACCACGCTCATCCAAAAGGCTGTTGCAATTCTTAGCGACTGCAAGAAATATCTGGTATTTAGCTCTGTTATTAATGTTGAATAGAGATGTGTTATACCAAAACAAAGTCCATAAGAACATTTTGCAGCAGTCAGCAAAGATGAGAGGTTAAAAGTCTTTCAGTAACCTAGCCAGTCCAGTGTCCTATTTGTAAGCTACCTAGGCTAGAACAACTTGAATGATTGGGAACCTACACAGACGTGTTTGTATCAGTGGTTCTTAAGTGTCATCTGTCATGTGCCCCCTTAGTGACAGAAATGTTTTCACACCCCCCTCCCCCTTCCAGATCCATACCTGCATGAATTGAAATACTATTGAAAACCTGATGTATATTTTTATCTGTACAAACCACTGTATGAGTTGCTGCCACCTAGTGACAGGAGGCTTATCATTCAGCCCCTGATGCCACCCCCCTCCCCCCCCCCAAGAGCCCGCCCCACTATTTGAGAAGTACTGGTTTATATGAACCACTGTTCAATAAAAAAAATACTGCTTTGAAACGGGTTAAAGCTGCACCCTGCTTTGTATGTGTGTGCACACGTGTGTGTGTTTGTGTGTGTGACCACTGGTGAAGAAGGTTTTTTTTTTTTGCGGTAAAGAGGGTGGAGGCGGCGCAGACCCTAAAACTCAATTCTGCTGCTGCTGCTGCTGAAATGTGATTATCTGGAGTGGGTTTGCATTAGGTTTGTATGCAAATACCACATAAATCATTAATATTGAAATTGTCTGCGGCCCTTTGAATGAGAGGGACCTGTTGTTAGGACACGCAGCACTCGTCTGGAAGTGAAGACATGGAGGAGGAGCAGGTCATCTTCATCACATATTACCATCAAACACAGACACGTACATACAAAGATGCGGCTGTCTTTAATTCACCGAAATAAATACAAAAAATATATATATTTATTTCATATACCTCGATTTTTTCCTTACCAGTTTCCCCATTTATTCATTCAATTTATAATGAGTTCACCGTTATTCATTAATTTCAACATTGTTATTTTCATGTTTTTGAACATACATACAGAGCTAAATGCTTTGAAATATACAACTCAATATGAAAAAATATATAAATATATTATGCATATATATATATAAAGCCCCATATATTAAGCTCTATATATGTATGTATATATATATATATATATGTATATATGTATATCAAGACTATTCATTAGACAATGAATAGCTAACAGTTAAACAGATTGTGAGTTGACAGTGACTGTTAATCTGATATAAACCTGTGCTGGTGATAGAGACCAGGTTCTTACATAATCAATAGTTGCGCGCGATCCATTGCAGCCCACAGCCGGGGCGTGTTCCATTACTGCATTATTCAAACAGGTGCTGAACCTGTCAGCACTACCTCTGTTACTGACATTAGCTCCGTAGTTTAACGTGTTTATTGCGGAACAGCAGCTACACTAAGGTCAGGACCCACAAGCTGCTAAGGTGTTGACAGGACATTAGGGCATTAGACCAGGGGCAGAAGGAAAAGCAGCTCCGGGCGGGAGAACCTTCACTTGAATCTAAGGAGCAGCTAACTACGTTAAAGAAGGTCAGCAGTGAGAGGCAGGGGTAAAAGTAGACGGAGGAGTAAGAGCAAGGAATCTAGGAGCTAAACGTCCTCGCTTAATCAGAAAGTCAACAGAGCTGAAAACCAAGTGTGTGGTTAATGGAACAGAGTGCCGTATGCCAAAAGTGTCGTCTGCGTAGGTCTTCAGTCATCTGGGTCATTTTGTCTACAGCAGTTGAGGACTTGACAAGTGGCTTGAAGAGGTGAAGCTTTGGGTGCTACAACCTATAACTTTCACCTTTGTTAGCCTTGCTGTTGAAAAGCATTACCTTTCTCTTAGCTAACTTTTTAGCTCATAGTTCATTGGCTCTCTTGATAAAAGTAATGTACTTTGTTGAGAGCGATGTAAAGAAACACGTCGAGTACACAAAGTTTAAAGTAAGGA
The DNA here is from genome assembly GCF_000523025.1 of Cynoglossus semilaevis. Taxonomy (NCBI): domain Eukaryota; kingdom Metazoa; phylum Chordata; class Actinopteri; order Pleuronectiformes; family Cynoglossidae; genus Cynoglossus; species Cynoglossus semilaevis. The sequence goes on from NC_024311.1 coordinate 839,739, forward strand.
GTTGCAAATCATGACATTCTGGTTGACATGACACCGAAAACATGATTGACATTCAGATATGACTAGCCCATAATGAGACTCTCTCCTTCTGCCTGCAGACAATTTTAGACATACGAACGTTTGTCAGATGTTAATGTTGGAACATAAACATAAAACCCTGCCCATATAAAAGCTAAATAATGACTTCTTTAATAGCTTTACCCCACGGCCTCCCTTGGCTGCCCTCCATCCTGGCTCTAATGTCGTCAGTAATAAGATGGCTGCTGCTCCTTATGAGCACATGAACAAAGACGGAATGACATTTTTGGGATTATAAATCAGAAAGATTGAAGTAAGATAACAGTTTTTATTCACAGATTTTGAGCAGATTCTGTCATGAGTGTTGCTCATTCGTCTCAACAACTAATATCTTCACAGCAAAATGTGTTTTTTTTTTAAGTATAACGAGTAAATCACACTACAGCAAAATGCGTACAGATAGAAAGCAATAGTAAAATCACAGCACCTATTTGTTTTCCATTTTCTGCTGCTTCTGTTAACAAGTTCAATTTTTTTTGCGGATTCGACTTTTAAAAAAAAAACACATTGATGCAAACTGGCAGCAGTAGCAGTAGACTGTCTTCAGACGCCGACATGGGACTCGATAAAAGCACATTTTCTTTGCGGATTCGACTTTAAAAAAAAAAAAACACATTGATGCAAAGTGGCAGCAGTAGCAGTAGACTCTCTTCTGACGCCGACATGGGACTCGATAAAAGCACATATTTTCCTCACTCCGTTGAGTGGGAGATGACAGATGTGATGAAATGTGAGGTGTGGTTTCACATCTGTGCCATCACCATCATCATCATCAGCATCCTTCCAGTCATCATCACTACCAAATTATCGCCTCGTTGCCCAAAGGATGTCTTTGTTTTGAAAGAATGAATGAAGTGTAATATCTGCTGTTGCAGAATCCGGAGAACCAGACTTGTTGCTCAGCTTTAGCAGAAAAGTGATGACGAAAATGGCATTAAAAATCTTTGCCTTTTTTTTTCTTTCTTTCTCCTGCAGCATGTTTGAAAGGAGGGATTTTCTTTTCAATATGATTCTGAAAAACTGCTCTGTAATTCTTTCTTTCTTCCCCTCTCTTCCATCTCAAGTTAATAACGCCACTGATGATGGTGTTTCCTGGAAGTGAATGAGGAGTCGGGATTGAGTTTCCTTTGATAAGTAAACAGAAACGAACTGAGACGGATAGATGTGCAATGTTACATGACAATTATTCCATTCATGATTGTCCGAGCAGGAGTGTGGGAACGTTGGAGGAGTTGGAGGTAGCAGGGGTGGGGGCCGTTTTCTGCTGCAGTTGACTGAGTTGAGCTGACTTTGTGTAATAGAACAACACTAATAATATCATATCATCGTCGCATCAAACATTGTGTCGATTCATATTGGTAAGATGTATTATAATCATTTAATACTTGTATTTGTAGGGTAGTAGTTCATTTACTAACTTTTGGGAGAAATAACATAATAGTAATTATAACACATTTTTTAAAGTAATGAGACCAACACTGCTCCTGACTACCAGTAGTTGTTGGCAGTCAGAGTATAGCTGTGTTTATAATGGATTTCTTACCTTATCACTTACGTAGGTATAAAAACCACTAGACTTTGCATCGTTCTATATATTAATTCAGGGGTGTCAAAATTAAAAACTGGGACGTAGTCATGGGCCAAACTCAATATTTATTGAAATATTGATGGCAATTGTGAATGTTTCCCTTTCCTTTAGATATATAATGTAGTTTTTTTTTCAGACGGAAACAAACTTTAGTTTTGCGTAAACATTGAATCTGGAACAACCAAAGTTTAATATTAAAAACACATGAGAAATTAAATTTGAAACAAAACACACATCAGTAGTATTTGTTTCTTATTATGTCTCTCTCTCTCTCTCTCTCGTTTATAAGGGGCGTCTTTCAAGTTCCTTTTTAATGTGAATTTTTTTTTCACAGGCCAACAGCAAAACAACCAAAATACATATCTAATACTACTAATCCCGTCAGTAAATAGTGGCTATATATTGGCGGGCCAGTTCTAATACACTTCTGATATGATCTCATTGGCCAAATATAATTACACAGTGGGCCAAATCTGGCCCGCAGGCCTGAGTTTGACACCTGCACCTTAATTGCTTGGTTTATTGTTAATGCTTTGTATCATCCTTTTTGTCAAGCAAGTCATTTTATTTTATGTCAGGTTTTTGGATGCTTTCTTTTTAACTTGTTAATTACGTGAGATTTTTAAATTTACCAGAACCTTTTTTTAAGGAACAATCCAAGAATCACCCTTGGATCTAGGCATACACATATTTAAGTGAACTTTACAAACAGAACAACAGACAGGAATTTATTTTCATCCAACCAAACACGACAAATGTCAGCGCAACCTTATACGAATTGTTAGCGTAAGATGTTTTAAAATAACAAAACAACAGGGTAAGGGAAAACTGTGCCAAACTCCTCCTTCCCGTCTCGTTAGGTTGATGTTTGTTTCTCCGCTGTCAACTTTGTGAGGTTTGAGTTGCTCCTCTTAAGGATTCAGCGACGTCGTCTTCCCCAGGCGCACTGGAGATGTGAGAAGGATGCCTCGGAGGAGTTGTACTCATAAAGCTCCTTATCCTCCGAGGGAGCAAGAGACAACAGAGAGGGAGGGAGAGAGAGAGAGAACTGGCAGGCATAATAACTACACTTTACACAGCCAGTCGACACATAATGAGACAATGCCGAGGAAACTTCAAGGAAGAACACAGATATAATAATAAAAAAAGAAAAAAAAAAAAAAAACAACAGAGAGCAAAGGCAAAGGGAGAAGGAAACTGGGGGCTTGGGGTTGGAGAGAAAAGAAAAAAAAACAAGAAACTATGTCAACTTTTATTTCCTCTGTTATTCCACATCAAGGGATTCGTGCCTCCATACTAATAAAAACAAAAAATATAAATTTATACGCACACAACGAACAAGCGTCGAGGCAGCGTTTGTTTGAAAACTTTGTGGCAATTAAGGACAAATAAGTTTGCATTATTTCCTGTCGTAAAAGAATGATCCTGAACAGATTCTCTAAAAAGCACCGTTTGATTAGGACATCAAAATGGTACCAAGGAACAAATAACGATGGAATACAAGACGCAGAAAGACAGAGAGAGAGAAAACAAAACCTCCGGGAGAATAAAAATAAGAGTAAGAACAACCTTGCGCTTGGAGACAAATATGCGGAATGCATTAAAACATAACGCTTAGAAAAACACACACTCCTGCAAATCACATACAGACAAACTGATTTAATGCACTTGATTTCAACAACAGGAAGCTGTTGTTATTTTAATGTGTCCGTTGTTAGGACTTTTAGCTAATTTTTTCATTTGGCCGTCTTGACGTCATTTTATTTATTTAGAAAATAATTTGACATTTACTAGGAGTTACTCCCCCTGCAGGTGAGAGTGTTTATTTTTGTAAGAAAAATTCCACTAATGTTTTATACTGTTGTTCCTGTTATGACTTGTTGGTTATAGTCAGTGTTGGCAGATAGAAAATGTTGTTGTATACCATCCATCCATACATCCATCCATCCATCCGTCCATTTTCATCTGCTTATCCGTTACCGGGTCGTGGGGGCTGCAGTCTCCACGACCGCCACCCAAATCACACTGCACCACACCAGCCCCTTGTCAACCTTCCTGTGGGTGGTGAGTCCACTGGAAGGTACCAACCGCCCTAACCCGGATTCGATCTTACCCCAGGAAGAGAACTCTGGGGTTCCATACCAATAACCGAGACATTATTGTCCAATACGGATACTGCACTTTGGTGTATCTGCCAATACCAGTATCAGTTGGATACCTTCTTTTGTCCTGTAGCATGCCATAGGCTGCTGTTCCCGAGGCGATGGTGTCCCTGTTTATGGCGTGTCACGTAAAGTTGGGTTGAGGATTTAAGCTTAGGCCGTTGCTTGTTCGCACACTAGCTTGCAGCTATTCGTGTGGCTTCCGAAAATAGGCTTTTATCACATACTCTGATCACCCGTGCATATTAAGGTCTAAAACAGGCATGGGCAAACTAAGGCCCGGGGGCCGGATGCGGCCCGTTCAGCTTTGTAATCCGGCCCGCCATACTTGTCCAAATTATATAATTGGGTTGTATTGTGATTAAATTTCTGCCTTTGCCCTGCAACGCCCACATTTGTCCTATAGATGGCATAGAGAAGGCTAAAACTATTTTAGCATTTTAGCCTTTATGCATGACTTTTACATTCATTTATCTTGACCCGGCCCCCCTGTTCAATATTAGGGCCAATTGTACCTTACTGCACCTGTGTTACATTGTGCATTGATTGGCTGTAATGAAGCATTGCGTGAAAACAAGTGCAGAAGTCCAGAATCCGTACGCTGTTGTTCAAAGCCATGGAAAGAGGGGGTTGAAAAGCCCATGTTGTGGTATTGGGAATGAATGTTTTGTTTGTTTGTTTTTTTTAGGACGCATATATTTGTAGAAGGATTTTTGCATTTAGTTTTAGGGATGTTCAGTATGATTCACAAGGCCTATATGTAAAGCCTTTTTTTTTTTGCGTATGGCTTGTACCACGACATGATCTCAGTCATAAAGCTATAAATGTCTTTGATTATGAATCAAAAAAAGCACTGAGTAGAAAATAAAAAGACTGGGATAAACACATTTTCCATAGAAGAAGAGCAGAAAAAAAAACACAAAGGCCCTGGGGGTATAAGAATAGGAATAAAAAGAGCTGGAGCTTGGAGACAAATAAACTGGCAACATTATAACATTAGCACTTAGAAAAATTCACTTAATTCCTCGGCAGAGATGAAGACAAACTGCATTGTTATGTGTTGTAAATCCCAGTCACCGGATTTAAAGCCCGGCATTGTTTTACTGCGGGGGTGGAGGAGGGGGAGGAGTGCTCGCTTTAATTACAGTGATTTAATCAGGATTAAAAGAGGTTACCTGCACCAAGCCATAAGGGTTGTCCATGGCCGGGGCGTCAAAATGCTACATCTTTAGTTTCCATTTCTTTTCATTTTTTTTTTTTTTGTCACGAGCGTAGCTCTGTAGGATAGAATACTGGACTATTGTTCTGCTTCTCCTGTCGTTATTTTCAGCTCCGGCTCTTCTATTCAACAGACGGCACAGAGAATCCTTTTTAATCTGATTAATAACTAAGTTGATCACGTACATAAACCAATTTTGGCTCAGCTCTACCCTCGTATGTGCCCATATTCCCACACTGACCTCTGGAGCCAGAATGGAACACAATAATAGCCATTGTTGTATCCAAAAACTAAATGTAAAAAGGCAAAAAAAGAAGCTTTTAGAAAATCCAAAAAAATGTTGAAATTACAGAAGGCAGACGTAGAAAAATATGAAATATGAAAGTGAACATACTGTATGTACTTATATGGAACTTAAAGGAACTTTTAAAAAAAAGTGTTATTTTAAAGGTTTAAATAAATCATGTCTGTGGTGACCCAAAGAGGGCGCTAAATGATCCAAAGAGAGTTGACATAGTGAAACTATTAAAATAGTCTACACTTTTTTGTCTATTTTTTTTTTTTTAATTTGTCAATAATATTCACATTTATATTTAACATTCTGGTCTACTGTGGGCTCTCGACAAAGTGCTGCTTTGAGAAGAAAACTATTCTTTGGCACACATCACACAACTATGATCTTATCCATGAAGCAATTGGAAGGAATGATAAAAATAATTAAAAAAAAAAGACACATTTTACCACCATCAGCAATGCCACCTTGTCTTTCATCACAGTTCACCAAACCTTCCTACAAGCCTGGCAAACAAATTTTATGAGCATTGTCGCCACCCACCAGGCTAAAGTGTGCTCATCGGTGTTCGCAGTGTGCCAGTAATTAGAGAAATTAGAAGAAAACAGCCATTAAATTATTTGATTTTGTGGTTGTTTTTTTTTTCCTGTAATCAATTAATCTAAATAATGCAGTACAGTCTGAACTCATATGTATATATTTATACATGTGCTGGGCAACCCTCGGGTTTAACAGTGACGATTTTTTTTTATTGGCATTAACCCAGCTGTATTTCTTTTTTATACTCGATAAATCCTATTACCTCTGATCTTATACTATTGCTGGTGTTTTCGGTTCTTTGACTATTAAATCCAGTGTCAGGTCTGGTCCCCTGGAGGACACAGACAGACAGGGAGGTTCTGTCACACACGGCTGTGTCACACTCTGGTTTGGACGCCTCTTGTCCATTGCAAGCTGCTCGCAGGAGGAAGCATATGGATGTACGAGAATCTCATCCCACTTCATGAATATTTCATTCATATTTCATCTGTGCATGTGTGTGTGTGTGAGAGAGAGAGAGAGAGAGAGAGGAGAGAGATAAAGGATGACTTTTTTTTTTCCCCCCTGCTTTTTCTCTTTTTTCACTCGTCACTGCCAAAAAACTCACAAGGCCTACTTTAGTGTGTGTCTAATCATAATTGTCGTTCATGAATACAAATCTCTCAGCTCTTAAAGACAGTGAGTGGAATCAAAAATGACAAAACGCAGCTCGAATGACACAGTAATCAAAGATTCTTTCAGAGGGAGGGAGGGGGAAAAAAAGATGAGCCAGAAGGACAAAAAGAAGAAGAAAAGTTAAGAGTGTTTGTCCCCGGAGCAGTAAAAGACGAGGATCTGGGGCCACAGCTATTACCTTGGACCCTGGGGAAACAAAGAGGGCCAGTGTTAAAGGGACAGATTAATGGTGGGACAGTTACTGTACTCTTCGTTATGAATATGTAACAATATCTGTCTTAAAAGGGGGGTGATTCATGTTACTCTGAAGACACAGGGACATGTGTTCCCATCACACACACACACATTCAATCTAAAATTACGATATAAATTTGTGAAATCCAAGCTGATTTCATTTTCCTTTTCAGTTTCCCTGTTTTATTGTGCATGTGTGTGGGGAAGTTCTCTCTATGTGTGTATGTGTATGCTTGTGCGCGCGCGTGTGTGTGTGTGTGTGTCTCACAACTCAGGAATTCTTGTAAAAATCTGTGTTACCAGTTTCTGGAAAACTGTAAGAACTATAGGGTTTATAGTTTTTTTGTTTTTTTTTTTAAATGACTTTTCAGAGCAGGGATAAATAAGTATATGTAACAAACATATACCTCTTTATCCCTGTTCTGAAAAGTCAATTAAAGGTTCAGTAACTTTATTTTATTAAAATATTTGACTACATTTATATCTGGGAAATTTTGGATAGTGGCCAAGTTTTTGGTCTATAATTTTTTTTTAACCAACTACAGTACAGATATTTGAAAAAACACATTTTTGTCTTTTGTGGTAATGGAAAGTATTAAGTATAAGTCTTTTCCTTCTTCTCTTTTCTTTTCTATGGCCTGGAATCTGTTTGTAAGCAGTAAATGTAAAGAATCAGTTTTTGGGTTTATTTCTTCACACATGAGGCGATAGTGAATTAAAGAATCAGAGAAGAAAAAAAATTGGTGAAAAAAAATAAGGCGAAATAAATGAAGGGAAGACAAAAAAAAAAAAAAATGCGGCCAACAACCACAGGACAGATGATGTGAACATCTTGAGACTGTTTGTCATCTGTCGGACTTCGGCGACCTTGTGATGATGGCTCCAAAGCATTGTTGTCTGATCACGACAGAGAGAAAGAAGAGAGAGAGAGAGAGAGAGAGTGAAAGACCATGAGTAACACAAGGATGAGATATTTTTATTGTACATATACAGATACATATACACACAAAAAAAACCTGTCCTCTGCATTTAACCCATTAACCTCTTCCTGGGGAGCAGTGATCCCTGGTAAACCATCCTGAGGAGCATGGGGATCGGTGCTTGCTCAGGGCACCACAGCACGCCAAGGTGGGATTCCACCCTGGGTCCTGTAATTGCCCCCCCCGCCCCAACCTGCCTCAAGTTGTTTTTAATAACATTTTTTGGTTGGTGAGAGCAATTCAGCGGCACTATAAAATCATTGAAAATACAATTCAACTAAGACTCCGTGTCAATGTTTAAATTCGAGTTTTTTTTTACCCATATTAAATACAAATTAAAATTCTATTGAAAAACAAACTCAACGTAGCCTAACACTCAGACGAGACGAGCCAGAGAAACTATCATAAAATGACATATAACAACACAAGTGGCTCTCTGCCGTTTTATTCTTCTCGTTTTCTGTGCGTTAAGTAACTCAACGCATCTGACACGATAACAGCACTAGGCTAATGTGAGTGTTACTTATGTCGCACAAAGACACGAGGGACGGTAACAGCATGTGACCCTTTGTTGATCTGCGGGGTATTGGATAACGATTCAGAGAATCGGATCAGACCACTTCTAATGAATATTATATTTTAATTATTTAAAGAATAAAGTCGCTCAGAATGATGTTGATGTAGAGAAATTATAACATATATATATATATATATATATATATCATAAAAAGTCTTTACTTCTTCTTCTTTTCTAGGATCACTTTTATAGTTTATGTCTAGTGAAACTAAAGGTAAAGAGACTTATCCTCTATCGGAACAAGTCTTGTTGTTCCTATGTTTTTACCTCTAATGGTTCTGTGGTAGATGGCTCCGTGGTATAGAACTGATGTCACTGGACTTTGATGGTGGAGCTAAAGTTAGGTAAAGTTGGGGGCCATTTTTTTGAGAGTTGGGGGGGTGTTGGTCAGAGTTGGTTGGAGGTCTGTTGTTCACTCATGCCAAGACTGCAGTATTGGATCCTCCTTCCTATTGAAGCTGACGCAGTTTTGAACAAAGCAGCTGCCACAGCTAAAAGTAATGATCATATACAAATATCAATATGAGGCAGAGAAGAAGAAGAAGCAATGCATGGTTATCGACGTTTAAATAACTGTGCTGTCAGATAGGAGGGAGGGGAGGAGGAGGAGGAGGAGATGGAGAAGAAGAGAGAGGGAGATAAAGAGAGACGAGGAGGAGTAAAGATGTGCCCAATATTTTCATGTGCAGAGAAAATAGGAACATAAAAGTAGAAGAAGAAAAGGGGAAAAAGGCAACAAAGCTGAGGGCACAGTGAGACTCAGACTCTCTCTGTCCGTCTGTCTGTCTGTTTGACTCTCGCTATGAGCTTCAGGGTTGTCCCTCAGCATAGAGACACAAAGTGTCTTTATTCCTGTCTGTTTGTTTCTTATGTTTATTCGATGACAAGGAGTAGACGTTTATCTAGAGCCTCAACAATATTAATCGGTCAACAGTCACTCACAATGCACCTGACGTTGGGACCTCCACAAGCGCATATTGTTTTTTTAGGGTTGATCATTTTTTCCATCAGTGTAAAACGTGTGTATCGGGTGTGTTTTAGAGCAACGATAATTAGATGGATGACGGAATAATATACCGTGTACATCATTTTGCCCAGGTGTTAAAATGTGTGTAAAAAAATCTGACTCATGACAAATTAATTAATGTGATTAATGCGTTGATTTTGACACCCCTACATGTTATCACAGCTCCCTTTACATCTACTATTCCTATTCCTTTTTGTCCCTTTTGCCTTTTTTTTTTTTTTTTTTTTTGCACTTTAGCTGGGTTTAAGGTCCTTTTCCCCAGGATATCACAGGAAAAGTTGCAAGAAAAAACATATATAAATCTCTACATGACATTTTTTATTTCTTGATGTCCTTCTTATGAAACTGTTGTGTCAAACTCATTTCACCGAGGGGCGAGATCAGCAATATAGTCCGCCTTGAAGGGCCAGTTGTAAATGGAAGACTGTATAGCTGTAACTACTCCATAATGTATTGATAAATGATTGTTGTATTTTACGCACTATAAGTCGCACCCGAGTATAAGTTTCACCAGCCAAAAAATGGACTATAAGTCTCACCCGATTATAAGTTGCACCAGCCAAAAAATGCATTATGAGGAAGAAAAAAAAAGATATATATGTCACTGCAAAGTATAAGTCGCACCAGTGCCCTCTAGTGGCTGTCAGTGTGAAAATACATAAATACAAACGTAAATTTTCAGGTACATGAGTAGTAGATACTGGTACACAAGCGTAGAGTGCCCTCTAGCGGCTGCCAGTGTGAAAATAACAAACGTGTAATTATATGTGTTAATATATAAGTCGCACCTGAGTATAAGTCACAAACTGAGCCAAAGGATAAAATAAAGTGAGACTTATAGACCAGAAAATATGGTAACTGCTGTTAAAGCTCCTGCGGGCCATACAAAATTACGTCTGATGTCTTTAGATGTAATCTAAAAATTAAGTTTCAGTACACTTCAAACTAGTTTCAAAGAAAATCGGTTAGCTTAACAAAGCTATTTTCTTCTTTGTAAAAAATCTGTTTTCTAGGTTATGAGTTATAACCTAGGAGATAACATACTGTACAAACAGAAGCCTTGTTTTGATTTATTTAATCCCATTACAGCTCTCTCCAGTGTGTCCTTGAGCAAAACACACAGAAACCTTCAGGTCACTGCGACTCACTGCGTCGGTTTAGTGTCTGACATGTAGAAAAATACAATAAATAAACATATAAATATAATACGTTGACAGTTGCGTGTCCTTGGTTTGTTCAGGGATGTGAAGACATAAAACAGTGATTTAGACTCACACTGGAGCTGAGACATCTGTCTCTTGAACTGATGCAGAGGAACATTCAAACAGAGACAGAGAATCTGGGCCAAAAATACAAGTTCCATAGCAAATAGTCATATTAAACATTTCACAGCGATGAAGCTTTACAAATTCGAAATGGAGCCTCTGTTAAAAATCAATCACTTTTGACTTTTTACTTAATGAGAAGTCACCACAGGGGGAGTAGTCTGCATTGCGTTATGGCCGAGTTTTTTTCATACCAGGTGGCACCAAACCGAGAACCAACTGGTGGTAGGAGTCCAAACATACATTTGTCGATTATACCCGAAGAGGTCAAATGTGTCCTGCTGGTCCATTACTGCCTCTTGTGGTCAATTTGTGTGACTGAGGAAAATCGGAAGAAAAGTTTTCAAACCTACCACCCTTAATAAAAAAAGCCAAAAATATGTCAGCAGCTACTCTGTTTTTGGTTTTGGTTTTTGTCACAGGAAAAAGAAAATGACTTTATATTTGGTAAATTCCATGTTGAATGACGAGGTTCTCAATTCTGCTCCCCAGCATTCAAACAACTCAAAACTCTTCCTGTATTAGGCCCATAATTACTTTTGTTGTGAGGATCATATCACATTAATGACGCTGTACCGTCCACGTTGGTGGTCCGCCAACGTCAGAGGGAGAACGAGAGAGAGAAAAAAAAAACTGGACTGACGGAAGGAAAGTTGGCAAGAAAAGTTTGAGCAGAGAAACATTCTGTTCATATTAAAATGAGGAAATGACACATTCACAGGGACAGTCCTGCTTTGTCTGCTTTGTTTATGAATTAATTAATATTTGGTGCTTTCTGTCATCCTGTCTCTGCAAACTGTTTTTTTTTCTTTCCCCTCCTTTCTTTGTTGTCATTTTCTCTCGTTTGCAAACTTCCCGTTTATTTGTTCTCTCTTCATCTCTCGATCACATGATGTCGCCATCTCGGTGTGAATCATTAGGATATCAGTGTTCAGCCACTGACAGAAAAGTGTCTGATTAACAAGCACTCTTGTTTTCCTCCTCCTTTCCTTTCCTCTCCTCTCCTCTTTATCCCTTTATTTCCCTGAAACGAGGACTCCCGCTGCTCCCAACGACGTTCCTCCTCCTCCTGCTCATCATCTCTCCTTCCCATCCCCTTCTCCTCTTCCCTGTCGTGGATGGCAGGGAGTCACAGGTGTGTGACAATAATTACGCATACACTCAGATGAGGGAAGGAGAGAAAGGAATAACGTTGTTTCGCGCATTTAATACATTCGCAGTAAAATCGACATCGAGAGCTTGGAATCTTATCGGATAGTCCAAGCTCTAACTTAATCATATGGCTCTTAAGAGCAGCCTGCCACCAGCTGGGGCCTCAGTAATATGCATGCAATAAGTGTGTAAAACGATACGCTTTAATTTTGAGGCCACTTTAAGCAGCAACAAAATCTGTTTATATGAGAGCGAGACATTTAAAAAGCACAGAGGTAGGGAGGGAGGCAGCAGGATTGGGTTAACTCTTGCTCTGCGGGCTTGACAGAAGCCATCTGTTGGCTGTTAGCTATAGTATCATTGTACACAGGGCTGATGTGCAGACAGAAGAACAAATGAGGAGAAAAGTTGGCCAACTCTTAAAAAACCTGTTTGCTGACAGTGGAGACATTAATAACATCTAAGTTTATCAAAACATGTTATATATTAACTTAGGCATGGGCAAACTTTTTGACCAGGGGGCCGGGTCAGGAGCAGATCGATGGAGCGTTCATATGAACTAAAACAAGTGACGTGTAAAAGTCATTAAGACTAAAATCCTAAAATGCTTTAAACCTTTTCTATGCCATCTATTGGTGAAATGCGGGCATTGCAGGGAAAAGGCAGAAGTATAATGATAATAGAAATTAATAACATAATTGGGACCAGTTTGGCGGGCCGGATTAAAAAGCCAAACTGGCCGTAGTTTGCCCATGCCTGTATTAACACGAACTAAAGTATTACAGTTTTCTCTTACAACAGCAAAGTCAGGGTTGTGTTGCTATCTAGCTCGGAGAAAATAAGCAATTTTAACACAATCTGGGGTTACAGGATGCCTCGTGTGGTCAGGTTGTGTCAATAAGGCAAGTCTGAAAAAACAAAAACAAAAAAACGTTTTAACAATTAAAAAAAACGTCAATAAGGCAAATCTGAAAAAAAAAAAAAAAAAACGTTTTAACAATTAAAAAAAAAAAAGATGTTTTATGGTCATAGACCATTCCAGCAGCACCAAGAATTTATGGCTGAAGGGTTGGGTTCTTGCCCTGATTTATGGCTTTGCACCAGTCAGGGATACTAATGTTCAACAAGAGCATCAGGGAAATCCTTTGAACAAGTACACCACCATGGAATCTCCAAGTGAGTGGAACAGTATCAAAGAGGAACTCGTGACAAAATGTGTAGCGAGGTACGTCCGGGTATTGACCTGTGGTGTGCTACAATGTAGAAAAGACCCAGGTAGTCTACGACTAAGGGATTTTGCAGGCAAAAGAAACAGTAGTGCATTGGAGAACTGATCATCTGTTGCTGCTGACACTCCAGCTGCAGCTGTTTCATCGCTTGCTCTCACTTTTCCTTTTCTCCCACACACTCAACCCTCATCCTCATCTTTTCTTCTGGTGTCTGTGGTGATCCAGTACCAAGGCAGCAGCAAGAGGGGAAGGTGGAGGAGGTGGGTGGTTTATCAAAGCAACCGCTGTCTCTTACAGACTTCAAATCCCCGGGGCCTTCACTCGTCCGTCAGCCCCAATCATCACATCAGCAAGGGCTTCAACAGAAAGCCTGTATACCAGAGGAGAAATATTTGATCTGTCCTCTTTGACAAGGATCAGGAGTAAACTGAGTGACAGGAATTGGCCCAACATCCCAGTGCCAGGGAGAAGTAGGAGGAGCAGGAAAGGAAAACAAAGAGGAAGATAGCTGTTGAAAATAAGGAAAAAAGTTAAAAAAAAAAAACTCTTCCTTTTTTTTAATAGACCTTGCTTTTTCTTAAGTCTTATTCTCATCCTAACCTTTTATAAACAGTCCCTGCTTCCTCATCTTAAACAAACAAAATGTTCTGTGTTCTGACTCCAGTTGTGTTAGCAACATGGATATAGCTATGGCCTAGCATTGACCTCTGGAATTATTGCCATAAAATCTTCCCAAGGCCCACCACATAAGAAGTGCATCAGGGTGTTACTATATATATATATATATATATATATATGTAGAGTAGAGTAGAGTAGGGCTTTATTCATCCCCCTTGGGGGAAACATACTAGATATATATATATATATATATATATTTTTTTTTTTTTGCCGGACACATTTAAGCAGCTAAACTAATAAATTGGCCTATTTTAAAAAATGCAGTATTTAGTGTTTTTTAGTCATTTGTAAAATATGATTGACAGTATCTCTAAATGTCAGGTCAAGTCCAGAAAAAATTAGGTAGGTAGGTAGCTTCAAGTAGGAAACTATACATGTATATATAATTTTTTTCCATAAATCTTTTTAAGGGTGTTTAAGGGTCTGTCTCTTTGTGTCTGTCAATCAAGTTTAGGGTCGTCATTACAGTTACATGTCAGCCTAAATCTTGTGTCTATGAATTCAGACTGGGAAATCTCATACACACATTCAAAGAGCAGCTGTAACATTTTTGAAACAAAATGTACAGGATAAGAACTGCATAAAAGAGAGAGAGATTGAGACTTCTCTCTCAGACACAGTTGGTAGTTGGTGACAATCAATCAGCAACTGTCAATAACTGTTACTCAGTAACATACAGTAACAGTCAGTTAGTAACTGTCAGCTGGTAACATGCAGTTCCAGCCAATCAGTAACAGTCGGGAACTGTTACTCAGTAACATACAGTAACAGTCAGTTAGTAACTGTCAGCTGGTAACATTCAGTTCCAGCCGATCAGTAGCAGCCAGTTACTGTTAATCAGTAACAGTAAGTTAGTAACTGTCAGCTGGTAACATTCAGTTACAGCTGATCAGTAACAGCCAGTAAGTGTAAGTCGGTGAAAGGTCGTCCGTATCAGACCGTTACAATCAGTAGCAGTCATCAAGTAGCGGTTAGTAAGAGTTGGTCAGTAACAGTCTGGCAGTTGCTTTCAAATCTGCAACAGTTTGTTACAGTCAATTAGTAACAGTTAGTCATAACAGGCAGGTAGTAACAGTCACTCAGTAGCAGTCATTAACAGTCAGATTGCGGGTAACTGAGCATCTGCAGAGCAGAAAAACTGTTCCTCTGACTGTTAGACACTTAATAGAGTCATTTAACTCATCAAATTAGGAAGAGATGCTTCATTACCATCTATACACTTGCGTGACTGCAGTTCGTGCGCGTGCACGTGAGCATGTCACACACGATTTCGAGGCAAATGCACATTTTTATTTCCTAAAAGACAAACAGAAAGAAATAACACGATAAAATTCAAAAGAGAGACACCTGCAAACGCACAGGCCAAGAAAATCATGTGACATATTACTACCATCTAGAGGTAGAAATTAGACACTGCAGCCTACCTCTTTGCCTCGTTGCCTTTTCTTCCTTCGTCTTCTCCTTCTGATAAAAGCCACAAATATGTTGTTGCCTGAACGGAAAACATGAGTGACCCTAGCATCACTACCAGAATCAGGTACCAGAAATCTCAGCGGGTTCTGTTGTTCTATTCCATTCACATGAGGAACAGATCCGATTGAACCTTCACTCCACCATCAGCTTCACATGTGGTCAATCTTAAATTGTTGTGTAGTTTAGTGCCATATATTCAGCTGAATGAATTTTGATTATATAAGTATACCAATGTTTAACAATTAATTTATAGTTTTAGAATAGTTATACAGACGTATCTCCTTCAAACCCTTACCTCTCTAACACCAAAGTCCACAAAAAAAGAGAGTTGTTCAAATTTGTTATTTTTTTTTAGTCTTGGGCAACAATTAAAAATTTTAAATCAAATTAATCGCACAATTTTCTGTGATCAATTGTATTTTTCATGTACTGTACAAATTCAGCAATGGATTCAGAAGTATTTGGTCTCGTTTATTCTTAAGGTACTGCAAGAGGCGGTATTTTATGAAAGAATCAAATGGTTTTGCTAGAGCATTAGCATTATATCGAGTTGCACGTATAAAAATAAATCTCTGGGTTATCAGTCCTCCAAATCATTTATTCTAAGATTATAAGGGTTGTGAGCACCATCTGAGCAACAGCAAGTTAACAGGTATATTATACATATTGCATTTAAGTGATACTTCAGACTTGAAGTACTCTTGTGATAAAAACTCTAGAAAATCCCCTGGTCCATTGACTATTGAGTTTTCTTTCTAGTGTTAAGGCACCGTAGTCATCCAGAGGCCATGGTAGTTATTTTAAGGTCCAAGTTCAATGTCAGATCTTTCTTGCTCAACACAGATGGAAGGATCCATTTTTATAGTGAACCTTTCTTTGCAGTGCATTCATTTTAAAATACCATTGGTTACAGAAACAAATACAACTAATATGTTATATATATGCCTGATGGGCCTTGAAAAGTGACGTCTATTGTAACCTGTAGGCCAGAGGTGTCAAACTCATTTTGGTTCATGGTCCACATACAGCCTAATAAGTTGTGAAGAGGGCTAGACCAGTACAATCGTAACATAATTACCCATACGTAACAATAAGTTCATGCATGTGTATTAGAAAGTTTTTCGTATGAAAGAAATATCATTTTACCAAAACATCAATAACATAAAGTGTTTTGTTTTTTTAAACTACTTTCAAAATTCATCAAGCAAGCCATATTGAACCCCTAGTGGGGGTCGTATGTTTGATACCCCTGCTGTAGGCACTTCCAGAAATCCGCTGGTTTACAGTTTTTATAATAGTATAAAGTTAAGTTGGTTAACTGTTTGTTTTGGTTCCTTCATCATTGTCATGGTCGTTGTATGTGCATGAAATATATTACCCTCATGACAAACCAGTATTTTTAACAACTTGTTTATTGTTGTAATGAAACATAGAAATAGTGATCAGATTTAGGGGTACTTTGAGACAGTGGTGTAAAAGATCTGCTCACTTCACTCCATTCAGTTGGCTGTGTTAACTATGCAGAAAGTTTAATTTACTTTATCTTTTTTTAATATATATTTTAATATATACTATTTCATTACTATATATATTAATATATATTTATATTATCAATATATATATATATATTGTTATTTTCTTTAAAAACTTTGACATTTTTGACATTGTGACTTGCCGTATTTTTCGGACTATAAGTCTTATTTTTGTTCATCCTTTGGCTGGGTTTGCGACTTAGTACTCCAGTGCAACTTACTGTAAAAAAATTTTTTTTCTTCTTTATTATGCATTTTCTGGCTGGTGTGACTTATACTCTGGAGCAACTTAGTCCCGAAGATGTGGTACATGTAACTGTTTAAAATTATTTGTTCCGATCTACCCTAGTAACACAAACTTACCACAGGAGGCAGCACTAGATCTGCACCTCTTGTGTCCCTTTAAGCTTTGTTGTGTGGCAGTTATTTTTTATGATTTTTTTTTTTCTTTTTTAAGTTGGTTCGAAGACTTTTAAGGGCATATGGACTTAAGCAGTTAACATTTGTTCATCGGCTGAAATCCTTTTTTTTTCTTTCAAGTTTGTTGTTTAACTGCACATATCTGTTTCCTGAGCTGACGAATATCAAATATTAGAACCTTCTTTAACTGCACATATCTGTTTCCCGAGCTGACGAATATCAAATATTAGAACCTACAAATCAGTATCTGAACTTCAAAAGCCTGAACTTAAAGGTTTGAGGAAGGAAGTTGTCTCTTCCTGCAGCTTGTACTTACCTTATCACAGATTACAGCAGCATCCGCATTGTTTGAAAATGACTGACAGCTGGTGATATTTATGCTCATGGACACGTGTGTGTTTGACTGGGTTTTTTTTTTTTTGTTTGTTTTGTTTGTTTGTTTGTTTTTTCTATCAAGTACGTGAACACACACACACACTCACTGATACACAGAGAGCTGCTGTTATTCTTGACATTCTGTCGATACGATTGTGTCGGTGGGTTTGATGCAGCTTTCGACGCACGCTGGTCTGAGCTCTCTGACAGACACACACACACACATACACTCAGCCATCTTGTTCTTTCTCTGTTTCCATTTTCTTTGTTCATTATTCGGTCTCTGTCTTCGTCTTCTGTCTCGTGGTGATAAACCGGTGTTTGCAGTCGTGGACACACAGGTTTCACAATTTTAGTCAGAACAATCTTCTGTCGCTCAGATTGTGAGAAAGTAAAGAAGAAAACATGAAACAAAAAAAACTTTTATGTTTAGTTTGATGATAAGATTTGTGGAAATAATCTTGACTGATCGTGCGATATTCACCAAGCAAATAGTAATGTATGTATTATTCAAATATAGATCACAGTGATCACAGTAGCTGTGGATTACTCTCAAGTAAGGACAATTAATAGAGATAAATCAAATGATAAAAATGATTCTCAGATTTTTATTTTTTATTATTATTATTCAAAGGACAAATCCCAAGTAGATGTTTCACATTTATTTTTATTTGTGAATAATTTGTATCAGATACCAGATACTGGTACACGAGCCTAGAGGCCCTCTAGTGGCTGTCGGTGTGAAAATAACAAACATAAGAATATATGTATTTTAGTATATAAGTCGCACCTGAGTATAACTCGCAAACCCAGCCGAAGAACGAAGAAAAGTGTGACTTATAGTCCTGAAAATACGGTATATATTCTGCTTTTGTATCCTAGTTTATATCTACGAGTGAAGCACTGAAGTGCTATACAAACAAACTCCACTTACTTCCCTATTTACTAATACATTCACAAATCCACTGATAGTGACTTCTTTGGACAATGTGAGCTACAGTATACAGAGCATGTAGTCCAATGGGACTACCCTGGCAGTTGCCATCTTATGAAAAAGACTTGCTCACCTGCATGCCACTGATAGAAACTGTTTTGCACATTCCTCTGCGGAGCGATGCTCTTCAAGATTTTATTACAGTTAGCACAGATGACTTCAGTTTTCCAGGCGGTAGTGATGTGATGTGCTGTCACTCCAATATGTTATTGTTTTTGCCTCGGAGTTGTGAATATTGTGAATATTAGTCATTACTTTGGTTATCTTGACACATCGGGAGTTGCTTTCAAACGTCAGTAAAGCCCTTGTCCTAAACAATATTAGTCCGTCTGCAGTCCCTCACAATCCAATCCACATTTTACAATTGTATCAGTCAGTTTGTCAACCACAGGCCTACTTACTGTATGTACTGTCTTGACTCAGTGGGGGCTGGTATGGCACCTGCCAATCATCTGACCTGAAGTTGAAGCCTTTGCAAACACACAGTTAGCATTGAGATGATATTTTAAGTGCTTCTGTGAAACAAAATCTCCTTTATGCAGAGTGTAGACATGAAATGCCTATTGACTTTTTGTCTTTGTTTTTTATAAGTGAGGCCAGACGGTGGATGGATGGATGGATAGAATGGTCTAATTAACTTAACAAATGTATTAACGTGCTTTAATGCGTTAATTTCAACAGTTTGAAAAAATATGTAATGACCACATCAGCCTAAATTCCCTGTGATGTGAAAC
This sequence comes from Cynoglossus semilaevis, assembly GCF_000523025.1. Taxonomy (NCBI): domain Eukaryota; kingdom Metazoa; phylum Chordata; class Actinopteri; order Pleuronectiformes; family Cynoglossidae; genus Cynoglossus; species Cynoglossus semilaevis. The sequence goes on from NC_024311.1 coordinate 859,023, forward strand.
CTCTCTCTTCCTGTGACAACCATCAATTAGTGGTTCTAACATGAAAATGTGGCAGATGAATATTAAATATTAGAGTTTCACTCTTAGCGCTCTATGAATACTCACAGGTTACATGTCACCGTTTAAACTGATCATGAACCTACATTTTAATTACTTTTAGTATTATGTTTTAGTATGTGGGATCATTGTATCTGATCAGATTTTTTTGTGACCTAGAGATGGAGAAATCCTAGAGTTTTGAAAAAGTCCATGTGTTTGGAGAAGAGGGCGTCTGTAGACTATTCTTTATCCCTGAGAGATTTTGTTGTTGATCTTTAAATAAACCTGCTGCACCAGAAGAGAGTCTCCGTAGTGCAGCAATCGGGTCCAGCCTGCTCCCTGCCATGACCTACTGTAAAGGGGTGTCTATATATCGATGGCTTCTCAAGTATTTCCACAAATGTTTGTGACCACAAACCTCAAAAATCATTCAAAGCTCTAGTCTACAAATGTCTCTCGTTTCTTTTATCATTCAAATCGACTATCATCTATCTTCACTGGCACAGACCTGATCTCTGCCCAAATGATGGAACAAACAGAGTCACATATGGACATAGACCTGGTCGCTGTGATATTGTTTTGGACTTCATCTGCTACAGAGAGAAAGATGTTTGAACAGCTTATAACCAAAGTATTTCCTAATCTATAACTAGTAAGCTGATCTAAACAAAAGCATTATTTAAAGTATGGATGTCGGATAATATCGGCCAACCAATGTTATTGTCACGATATTAACATAATTATGTAATATCTGTAAGAATCATTATTAGTTTTACCTCCGGTAATGAAAACCTGATAATGCAATGCCTGGATTTTGCCAAATATGTTGGAATAGCTTGTTGGGGTACAAAGAAGTTTACTGCAGTTTTTGGGGAAAACAGCTGCGTATCGGTATCGGTTGATATCGGACGCGGAAATTAGGTGTTTGCCCGATATCGGTAAATCAGAGGTTAGCAAAAAGTTAATATCGGACATCGCTAATTTCAAGTAATTAAGAAGAACAGTTCACCAACTTGGTGGCAGTAAGGGATTTTGCAAGTCTCGAGTTGAACAACGAACATTGCGGAAGAGCTGGACACATCAGTTGAAATATTTATATACACTCACAAATATGCAAATGGATTTTTATTCTATTACTGGCAAAACGAAATTTTTAGACAAACCAATGAGGTTGGGGTGTGTGTGTTTTGTGTGTGTCTATCAATTTTATTTTATTTTTTGTCCTTGTTGGTTGTCCAAACTGACAGTGGCTTGTTATTTCCCATGTTGTCACAAATCTGTGTTGCTGAATTACTCAGGCAACAATTGCATTGTTGATGACAACTTTCTGCTCGGGCAGCGACAAACCCAGTGTTCCACTTCTGTCAAGCTTCAAAAATAAATTTTCCTTAGATTTGTGTCTAATGTGTGTCTCCCAGAAAAAAGTTCTTCAGAAGTTGGTGCAAGCAAAAAAAAACTAAAAAAAAAACTCTAATAACCGTCTTCTTTAGAAATTCTATGAATGACAAAAACTCTAATAATCGTCTTCTTTAGAAATTCTATGAATGACAAACGTCACAATTTGTAAATATTACCACTTCTCTGTTTGTAGAATTCCCAAAAGTTGAACAATTCTTCAGACTTGTGGCACAGAGACATCTGAAAACCTGTCCCAAGCTCCCTTCCAGTCCTGGCTCAGTGGTCCACTCTGTCCAGAAGGCCGCTCCACAGGATATTAGACATCTCAGCATTCTGGGAAAACTGCCCAGGGTTTCAGATGACCTCAAGAGTTAAAAGCAAAGCAGCGGGAGAGACAGACGAAGACATGGAACGAACATGGAAACATAGGCAGACGAAGGCACCGAGGAAGCACAGGGACATGGAGCACAGGATGAAGAGAAGGAAGCTATTAGATTAGGAAGTCTTTTGAGGGACAAGATGGACAGTGAGTAGGATAGGACGGCAATAAAGAGACAAAACACAGTAATATCAACTTTTAAAAGAGAACCCTATACGATAACAGTGAAAAAGAAAATATTTTCAATTATGGGAAACATATTGCCAACAAAACACATTTAAGAAGGAACTTTGGCAACCTAAAAAAAAGAGATAAAGAAAAGTGATCAATCTGAATCACTATAAATCTAACTATAAGACTATAAGTTGCACTTTTTTTCCTCCTACGGCTGTGTTTGTGGCTAATACTCAGGTGCGACTTATATATTAATATATGTTTGTTTGTTTTTTGACTACTGACTACTGCGCCACTGAAAACTTACATGTTGGTTATTTTCACACTGATGGTGGTGCAACTTATACTTTTTTTTCTTCATTTTTCGGCTGCTGCGACTTATACTCCGGAGTGACTCATAGTCTGGAAAATACGGTAATGAATTCAAAAGTTTAGGCATTGTGCACTTTTATTTTGAAAATTCAGCTATGTGAAGTAGCAAAACCCAAAAGTTAGGTTAGATTAACAAAAAAAAAAAAAAAAAAACGCAAAATGAACTCATTTGAATGAACTAAGAACTATTTTGTGGTTGATAGTCTATCATTCTTGTAGATCTTGTCCAGTTTTCCCACAGTCTTTTTCCGTCTTTTGGTATGACAATTACACTTAAGAGGGTGATGCTTTCAATGAAAGCGGCTGGTCTCTCTGTGTTCGCCTCTGTGTCTCTCTGTCTCTTTTTTTTTTTTTTTTTTGCTCTCTTTGTGCGTGTGTGGAACAGAAAGGTCTTTTTCTTCATGTCTGTCAGTGTCGCCAACTGTAGGATCAGTGTTTTCAGCAGCAGAAGCAGCAGGGGGTAAATAAGAGAGAGAAAACGCAGAATAGGTGCAGAGTAAAGGTCTCTCTCTTTCTCTATCTATCTACAAGTGTCTTTTTTTTTTCTTCTTCTTTTTCTCCTGCTCAGTTTCCCACTGTTTCTTTGTTGAAACCTAGTTGTACAAGGACTTCTTTCTTATTCTGCCTTATAGCGCGAGCAGGAAGTGTAATTTATAAGAAGCACTTATTCACTTGACACAAAGCGCACACTGACTCACACACACACTCTTTTAGTCGAGCCATATCTTCTTATTGGGGAATCTTTCAATAAATCAATGTGACTTTAAACACATTTCCCAGGCGTGGCGCTCTGACCTGATAAGGAGTGAACTAATCTCTTTTGAGGCTGCCGGCGAAGAGCTTTGAACCAAATCTACTGTGCATCTATCACCAAGGTTATTTGTCAATGGCTGCTAATCCCAGGTAAATTTGCCTGCGTTTTATATCAGGGGTTCTCATGTCTGAAGTTTCTCAGCCTTGGGAAAATTCGAGCACAGGCTTAGCGTAAAGTGGAACAAAAGACGAAATGTTATGGATTTAAGCAGGAAAACAAAGGTGGAATGGGGTGGGGGGGTACAGAGAATAAGGGAGGGGTGTGTTCTTTAATATTCTCAACGCATCAAAGTCTGAGGAGAGTCATGATGTTTTTTGATTTTCTCAAGCAGGTTAGAGGTGTGACGTGTACGGACAAAAAAACGGTTCCGAGCGGTAAGAGCCATGTTGAGTCAAAGTAGACTTTAAACTATTCTGATCGATTTGTATGAAAGAAGAGAAAGATTTCTCCCAGTTAAAGGAGGCGCAGGCACGATTCTTTTAGAAGCCTATTGATCAGGGATCACATCCTAACCTTTCAGGATCTGAGGAAAACCCGATTTTAGCTACTTAACCAGAGGCTAACTTAATAATAGCTACATTTGTCTTAAGATTACCTTCTCCTTGTTTGTAGTGCTTCTAGAGAATGTATCTCATTTACAAGAGAAATATATGTTGAAAAATCTTCTTTTGTTCTGTTGTTCTGACATGTTTTGTTCACGTTTTCGAGACGCTAACTTTACGCTTCCTGTCGTAGAAAAGTAGTTAATTGTTGGTTGTTTTTAAACCTGTAGCCATCAAGATTAGTTTGTTGCTTTTGCATTTTTTTTTTTATAGTTTTTATTTTGAAAAAAATAATTTTCTTTTTGCATATTCTTCTGTCCTTTTTTTTTTTCATTGCCATGGCCGTGCTTATTCCCCTCCTTCCACCTTCGCTCAGTCTCCAAGTAAACGTTATTTTGCCCTCCTTTTTTTTCCATGCCTTGAAGTTTCTCCCCTCATGTGCGTAAAAGATGATGGAAAATCACTCCTCATATCTGTCATCTGTCAAGCTGTGTGATGATGCCTTTTGATCTGGATTTCCTCTGTTTATGGCCCACGTCAGGACAAAAAGAGTCATGGCCTCGAGTGCTTACAACAGTGTGTAAATAGTTTGACGTGTGGCTCCGTGACAGAGTTTTCGGGAGTAAATAAGGAACCAAACAACTGCGGACAAATTAAAACGAACTTCGGTGTCTGTTTTATCAAGTAAACATTCAGAGCTGCGTCATTTGGGGTTTGCACATTTGTGGTCTTTGATATGAATAATTCACTTTTATTTTTTTGTGTGAGAGATGAAACTGCGCGTGATGAAAACGTATTACTTACATTACGAGGAACACACACACACACACAAACACACAAAGAAGGAGAGAGTGAGCGAGAGCAAGAGAGACAGGTCACACTCACACAACTAGCGCATTATCATCGGGATAAGTCGGCACAAGTATAACACCTTCGCTGGAGGAATGCAAGGGGGGGGGGCGTCAGATGAGGTTCAAACAGTCTGTTAACGAACAAAGTTCAATCAGAGGCAGAGATACAACAATGATAGGTTAAGTAAAGGCTACAACAGGCTGACACCAACAGGTGGAAGGAAAACAACTGTTCAGACAAACAGTTCAACAACTGTTCACAAAATTATATGTATTTATATATACACATAGACATATATACATACATATATGTATATAAAATGTATATATTTTTTCATATCCATATATGTGTATATACATAAAGAAAGAAAAAGAAGCATACAGAATAAATCGTATTACTTTAATATAGTATTAAAATGATGCTATAATGAAACAATGATGAAAAGAAAAAGGAAAATTTGATTTTACTTTATTATTTTTGCCCTAATGTTTTTATTTATTAACTGCGTTTGTCTAATTATATTTGTAATTTTTTTTTTAAATGACATGCTATTATATTTTTTAATGACATGTCTATCTTTAATAAGACATCTTTAAGGTTTTTTTTTTAATTATCTTTAATCTCTTCATCATTCTGTGTTTCTGGTCTGATCTCAGTTTTTAGTGGCCTTGAAATGATGGGAATATTTGCAGTGGAAGCTGCTGACTGCTCAAATTCACTATTCTATTTGTCAGTGACAGCTGACACAGACAGAAGACAGGGTTTCGGTTAATGACAAATGGAGATTAAGTGATTTTTTAGCCTCTTAACAAAAGTCTCCCTCAGCTTCAGTCTATGATAATCTTCAGGATTTGTTCACATCTGTATCTTCCTGTCAGATAGGCTTTAAAAACAGGAAACTGATGTTTGAAGACCACTTTTCTTCCCAACATCAACATCCAGAGAGAAAATCGGTGATTAAAGCTCACAGGGACACGGGAGCTGTTGGTTCACTGCTGCCCCCTGTGTTTAGATAATCATCTTCAGGCTGTGACCTCACTTCAAATTGGCCTATATCTGCACATTGCTCCATCTACTGTTGCCCTATTTGCTGCCTTTTCTCTTGTACATTTTGTACATTATTCGTACTCTATCTTCACCTTTATTCCTCCATCCTGCTCTCCATCTCTGCTGTCTTTGTCACGTGGGCAGTTCTGGTACAAGCAGTGGTGTTAGACATACGGCCGGCGGGCCCAAACCGGCCCACTAGGGGATTCAATCCAGCCCGCTTGATGAACTTAGAAAGTAAAAAAAAATGCACAAACTCCTTTTCTTGTGGATGTTTTTCAAATTATATTTTATGAAATACAAATAGCTTCTAATGTTCTTGGACTTATTTGCAGGAATAGAAAAGGGTGGAAACATGAAAATAGTTTTTTATAGGCAGATGCTATGATTGTAGTGGCCCACTTGGCATCTACTCAGGCTGTATGTGGTCCCTGAACCAAAATGAGTTTATCTGTCAACAACAACAATAGAAACTTAATATAATTAAAATAAAATAATTATGTATTAAGTATTATAATTATTATTGATATTATCATTGTAATATAAAAATAACTATTTGGTTATTTTTGGTGTGTGTGTGTATATATATATATATATATACATATATATGTATATATACATATATATGTATATATATATATACATATATTGTGAAGTCTGTATTCATATTTACCATTTGACACATCACACATCTACCTCACAAGAATTTTTTTTTTTTTGTAGATAAAAATGAATCGAACAACATTATTTTTCTACGAAGCAATCATACCGTTACATAAAGGAACGTGTGTAAATAACGAGTTAGGCCGAAGGGTCGAACGTGTTTGATCGTAAGGATGACAATATCGCTCTCATAGTTTGTTTTTCATACATTAGAAATACTTTCATCTCAGTCTTTGCCTTCTCGCTTTTTCACTTTTTCTTTTTCTTCTTTAAAGGGCAATTGATCTCAACAAATTCACATTTCCAGTTAGACACTAAGACGAGAATTCCAAGAAAATTGAAAAGAGAGATATTTGTGGAAATGCCAAGGCAACGCAACACAACAAATACACACGGACACACACAGAACTGGTTCCACTTGCCCTGTGACTGCAGGATGATGATGGTGGAGGCAGAGGGTAGTGATGATGACGGAACACAATGCGGCCTTTTATTTATCAACAATGTCCACATAATGGCTGCGGAATTTACCAAGATAGAAAAAGAAACAATTCTCACAAAAAGGAATGGAGATTAGACAGGGGCGAAAAAATTATTATGTGTGGGTCCTGATAAGTATGTGTGTTGTTTTGTGTGCGTGTGTGTTTATGATGTAGTAATGAACTTGCTGAGTATAAACTAAATTAAAAAAAAGAAAGAACAAAACTAAAAACTGTGAATGTGCCCTTTAAAATCTCCTGAAATGATCAGTAACTCTTTCAGACTTTCAGAATAAAACTGACGTTTGAGTTTATGTGAAAATCAAAAGTGTGTAGGATTAAAGACATGGAATAAAATATCAGATATAAGAGAGAAAACGAATAGCCTGATACGCAAACATGTCTTATTTTTACACAATGAATATGTTTTTACACAAATATGAGTTTAAGCTTCCTCAAACTGATCTTTGTTAGTTAAAAAAAAACAAAAAAACAACCCCCTCAGAATAAAAAAAGGGTTTTTTTAAACCCTGGAAAAAAAAAAAACAATAAAGGTGTTTTAACGTCAACTCCAGCTTCTCTGATAATTTCCACACATTCAAATTAGTAAAATGTCAGAGAAGATGAGAGACGACTTGAACCTTCTTCCCCAATAATGACCCCTCGGGTTTGAGCATCATTTTCCCTTCTTCATCACAAACATTAAAAACACTTCTCTTCATTTTTCCCTTTTCTCGCTTTGTGTTTATGTGGTAAAAGAAGGTAATAGATCAAGTTTGTTCCATTATTCTCTCCGAAGATCATTAGCAAATATAATTAGATATGAAAGAAAGTAATTTGGAGAACAGAGGAAAGAAAAGTGCTTTCAGGCAGAAAAGATAAATCTGCGCATCACAGTGTTTGGGTTTTTATCCAGAAACTTACTCTAAGTGACACTCAGAGAGAAGACAGACAGAAAAATAAAAACAGAATTGTTTTCGCAAACGTATCTTTACAGGTTTACATTCAGTTTGGATTGATACATTTTCCAATAAATATTATTAGGTTTCAGTTTTTTTGAATGACATTTAAAGTAGTACGTAGAACATTCAGTGGTAGGTTACGGTAAATATTTTTGGTTAATGTCAGCTAGAGGTGTCTGACTATACCAGCCGACAGCTATTATCTGCCCGATATTAGCATAATTAGGTAACATCGGTTTTCTTCCGATAATGAAAACCCAATAACGCCTGGGTTTCGCCAGATATGCTGGAATCGCTTTAAAAATATATATTTTGTACTGACAATGCTAATTTGTGGAATACCTTTAGTAAAGCATTACAATAAATGTGGGTAGTGTGTTCAATCTGTGACATGAGATATGTCATGTGACCTAATAATAGTTTTCGTGGAAAATGACTATTTCGGTATTGGTTCATTTTGGAATCGGAAATTAAGTGTTTGAACAATATCGGATATCGGCAAAAAGCTAATATCGGACATCCCTACCATCAGATTAACTCAAAATTCATTCATGAAGTAATATTATTGACAAACTATGAAAACACGGCAGAAATACGAGAGGAAGACAAACACAGAAAGCTTGAACATCTGCTCAGATTTTAATCTTACCTTTTTGATTCTTTCTTCAAAACAACTAACTATGTTCCCTTTTTGGAGTTGCTTTTTCCCCCCTCATCTGCCTTTTTCTTGTCGATCCAACCTGTACCATTGGGGTCCCCCTTGTCATTAGTCACAGTCATCAGTCAGTGTCACAGTTTTTATTTGAGGTTCCGACACAGTTAACAGAGAACAATAATTTGGTCTTGGCTCATCTTGTTGCGCTAACGTGCTCTTGGCATACTCTTACTTACATGTGATGTCTGGTTCTACCTGCTTTGGTCCTGGCTCCTATTAATATACAAGAGGCACAATTTGGCAGGCCTACGTCGGGTGCTACACCACCTCCATGCTCTACCGTCCGCATTAAACTTTTAAAACAACGCTGAGACCCAAACTGAGAGAACCAAGACAACAAACACGCTTCAGTTTATAATCCGGAAACTAGACCCAGAACCTTCTGGAGTCTGAAGGTGAAGTCCCCGATATCACCTTCATTCAATCTCTCTCTTTGTCACCGCTTCGCGCGCACATTCACGCACGCACTCAAACATATAGAAACATATAGGCCTCCTGTCTAACATGTCACATGGAACAAGAAAAGATCGTCTCCTGGAGCTGTGACGTGTCACTCCACAAGATGGTATCTCTTCTATCCTTTCAGTCCGACAACACTGCTGACATCTGCCGTCCGTGACAACTCCACAGCACAATCGTTATGTCATTGTCGCAAACAGCAGCATTTGCAACCGTGCAGTGATAAGTTATTTTGTCGAACTAAAATAAACTGATAAGTTAAATTATATTTTTTTAATAAACGGAATATTCTTTTTTATTGTGTGTCAGCTGTAGTTGTGGTAGATATGGTTACGGTAGATATGATTGGTGTTATTTGAAAACGTTTCAAATTTTACCATTTATATTGAATTTACCTTATTTTATTTAGTGTAAAATACGTGTATATGTATAATTAAATATACCAGATATTTATATTGCCCATTTAACATAACAGATACCTCTGAGAGTATATTTATGAATTTAATACATATTATTACTGTTGGACAATGATAAAAATCATAGTTTTGTCTTTGTTTTTTTTTTTTTTTTTTTTTACTTTTCCCATTTTTTTTTGGAAACCCCAAAAAACAAACGCAGGGGAAATTCATATAAGATACGTTTGTGAAAACATTTAGTTTGTAAACACATGCAACAAATATAGTGCTTTTTCTGTGCACAGCCGTGATCAAAATATTATGAAAGGTACCTTCAGGTAATTTATGTCAAAACTGAGTCTGGGGTTTAAAGTAGAAATGTTTTTCCTTCTGGAACAAACAGATATGTTTTTATCCACATTTATTAAAAAACATCCTAGGTAGAAGGCTATTCTATTTTACTATGACATGTAAAATAATTAAAACACATTAAATAACAAAAACGAACAGAACAAGTGAAACGTGTTTCACGTAGAAAAAGATAAAATGGGATTAGAGTGAATTCCTGCTCAGTGCTTATTTATCCCCTGTTTGAGTCTGCCATCTAGTGGTTATAGTGGCCTTACACTGCAAAATCAGATTTACAGACTAAACACTATGGTTGCTCAATTTTCATCATCAGTTTCTATTTTTACAAAATTATACCCGGTAACAGATAAACGGATGAAAATGTACCCGGTAACAGATAAACGCATGAAAATGGATGGATGGATGGGAGTTTAATTTGTTAAATAGCTTGACGTTTTATTAGTCACTTAATAAATAAACGCCATTTTAATTCAGTGTTAGCATTTGCAACAAGGCTTCTTACTTGTCTATTTAAACTTAATTTTACCATTACGATTACCAGTTAACATACTTGTGGCTGTCGCTCAAATTATATTTGTATATTCTTGATATATTTTTGAATATTTGAGTTAGTGTCACTGAGGTAAATCTTAACAAAGGATTTCAACTACTGTGGCCGCTGTGACGTCGGATTTGGCAGTAAAAAAAGGCACAGATTAAGAATTAACCCAAATAAGTGTGAGTGTGTGTACTCTTGTACTTGATTCTCATTTTGCTTTGTTTGTTAGCCGATTTCATAGTATTTGGAATATCTTTTTAAAAAATCTTGTAAGTGGTTCAAAACAATATTTTTTATTAGCATGTTAGCTAGTAATGCTAATCTGTCTGTTCTCTTTTCTCATTTGCCATAGTTCACCTGTGGGTGGGAGGAGAGGACGAAGATCGCCCCATGACCGCCGACCCCACACTGACCCTTCACCCTGACAGTGATCTCAACAATCACTCAAATGGCTTAAATGGAGGCGAGGTTGAGGGTTAAAAAAAAAAAAGAAACTCTGCCATGAAGGTGAAAGATGTGTAAATGAAGGATGAAGAACGCTGAATGAAGAAGAAATTTAAAAAGACTTTATTTAAAATGAAAAAAAAAAAATCACAAAACTACCATCACAGTGAGAACAATTGTATGCAGGACAGAGTTTGGGTTCGATTATGAACATCTTTGAGTTTTTTTTGGACACTAAAACTAATGTTTGTCTCCTGTGGCCCTGGTCTTATCATTTTTTGTTTTTGATTAAACTACCTGTTTAAAAAAAAAACAACACATACATTCCTTTTCCTAAAACATTTCCTAAAATGTTTTTTTTTTTGTTTGAATTTGTTTGTTCAACAGGAGTTCTTACGTGGTCACCTTCTGTTTGCTGCCACCTAAAGGCCACTTCCTGTGTGTTGTTACTGGAATTCTCTCCTACTGTAAGAACAGAAAACAGTGACTGATGGACAGAGTCATGTACTTCCTGTCCCTCCCCCCTTCAGTTAATCAAAGCTCTGGTGTGCTTACGTCATGTGAAGTGACAGAAGTCATGTTCAAATTTACTGTTACTGTACATCACAGAAGAAAAACAAACAAACTAAGCTGTAAAGTATGTTTCAGGTAATTAAAAAAAAAACAGTAGTGAAAAAGCAGGAACGTTTATTTTTGTTTGTTTGTTTTTTTCAGGTGAAGTTGAAGGATTAAAGCAATGTTTTGTTTCTTCTGTCATCTTTATCTTCTCCTTATATCCAATGCTTCTTTCTCCCTGTCTTTCATTCCTCCAATCTTAACAATCACTTTTTATTATCTTATATGTAAAGATAATAATAATATTTCAACTTCCATTTTCCTTACTTTCTTGCTTCCACCTCTCCTTTCCCTCCCTTTCTTTCTTTGCTTTTCTTTCCCCAAACATCCCCCTCTTGTTTCTGGCATTGTTGTTATTTCCTTCACCTTGTAAGCATGTTACTTACTTCTTACTACAGTATTACTTGTGGTAAAAAAAAAATTGTAAAAAAGTACAACAACCCACATATTTCAATGGTTAATTTAACCTGAATGTTTTGATCGTAAAGAGTCAAATGTGAGACCTAGTCAAGATCTGGTTTAGACCTGGTCCGGACTTACTCCACTTATTACTGCCTTGTTTGTTTCCTCCCCAGGAGCTGCTGAATCTTGATGTTCATACAAAGATTGACAGCAGTTTAGAAAAAAAAACAACAGGAAAAACAGAGAGAGATAGAAACAAAACAACAACAAAAAATCCCAGATATCATCTTCCCGGTTCTCATCCTGCAGGATAGAGAGTCATTTCAAAGTAAAAATTAACAAAAAGAAAAGGTGTGTGTTTTCCCGCTCTGACACTTTCTCTTTTTCTTTGTCACGGACGTTTAAACCCTGGAGAGTGTCAGGCATTTGTAAAATACTGTTGTTGCACAGTTTTAAGGACTACTGAAAAAAAAATCGCTTTGTTGTACTATTTACTTTAAAATTAGATTTAACAACAAAAAAAAGAGTGTATAAAAGAGAAATCATGTGTATATTGGGCTTAGATCAGATCTGTTCTTGCTTCTTCTGCAAACGCTGTGTTGCTCTGTGCTCGACTGTAGGACTTAGGGTTGATTTGTTTTTTTTGTTTTTGTTTTTTTCTTTCATTTTTTTGGGATTTTCTATGTACTGTACAAAATATTACTCTCTTTCTCTCTCCATTTACTGATTTAAAAAGAAAATGAAAAAAAAAGATGACAATCGTCTTCTGTGCTGCAAACATATTTGCCCACATATATAGATATATATAAATATATATACATGACCCATTATTAATATAATTAATAATAATAATATTCATTTGAATAATATGATTTTTCTTCATTTCAAGTTTAAATTTTCAATTTTTCTGAGAATTATTTGGCACTGTGATAGTATTCTAAATCCGAGCTATACAGTATAAAATTAACTAAACTGAAGGTGTGTGTGTGTTTGTGCATCACTTGGCTTCGTGAACTGTCACATTTTTTGTGGGGAAAAAAATATTAATGAGTATAAATGGTCCAAATATCAAGTACTACTTCTTATTTTTTAATTTTACCAGCCTGTATAATGTACGTGGCTATAAAAAAAAAAACGTTTTTTTGTATGTAAATCTCCCTTTTGACCTGCAGTATAGAATAACCTGTTTCAGCAGCATGATTCAAAATCTTACTTTCTAAAAGCTGCAGAGTAGTTTCTGTGTGTTTATTTCTACCTTATTTTTTACATGTGGATTTCCTTTTTTGTTTTGTTTTTTTATTTGGGAGGAAAATGAAATGATTTAAATGTAAAACCAGCAGTAAAAACTGCTTATGTTAGGGAAACATAACAGGGTGTGTACATGTGGAAGGATTAAAGCAGGGGGAGGGGGGTGGGCAGATATGACATCATCTAATCAGAGCTCTGCCGTTCTCTTTACCATCTATAGTGATGGACTAGAGGTGTTGATGATAAATATGATCATAATGATGATTAGCATTCCACTCTACATGTTTAAATGCGTAAAAAATAATAATAAAAAAAATCTCTACTGTCTTGTGAGCTGAACAACTCTTTCTGTTTTGCTGTATCCTCATGAAAGATGCTTTGTTTTTGTAACTACTGAACTGTACTTATAATAAAATAAAATGTATTCAAACAAAAAAGTTTTATTTTTAATCTATTCTTAACTTTTTTCAGAAAATGAAACAGAACTTTAACCAAAAAGCACAAATAACATCACGACGTCACTGTGGTCTGAACACAGTGAAATTTAAAAGAAATAGCACAAGTCACGTCACAGTCTGAACACAGTGAAATTTAAAAGAAAAGTAATTTATCTTGTGGCATAGCATAGCATAATATATCACAGCATAAATTACTTTAAAAATTATTGATCCCACACTGGGAAAATTATAGCATAGCATATCATATCACCGCATAAATTACTTTAAAAATGATTGATCCCACACTGGGAAAATCGTTGACTGACTGTAAGAAGTTGACAAAGTAAGAAAATGGAGGTTAGAGTGAGTTTCCAAATAGCTGCTTAGAGTTTTTATTGCATATTTAGTAAGTGTGCGAACGTTGTTAGTGTATGAATTTAAAATGGTCTTTGAAGGTTGGCGATATTGTGCGCAATTTTAATAAACCATTTGGTCAATACGCCCCGTAGCAGTTTTAATTTAAATGGAAAGATGGTGAGAATTATTCTGGTATAAATGGTAATTATACTGTACTTAAGAGTATTACAGATCCACACATTTTGAAGGATGATGATGATGATGATGATGATGATGATGATGATGATGATGATGATGATGATGATGATGATGATGATGATGATGATGATGATGATGATGATGATGATGATGATGATGATGATGTTTTCCCTGAACAATGTCCACCCTGTGTCCTGTCTTCACTGTTGTGTCTCTCAGACGGAGCGGAGCTGACAGGTGTCGGGTCTTTCTCCATGCCTGGCTCAAAGGACAAGCTGCTGAACACACATGCTACAGTAACGTACGTGTCCGTCTGTCCGTCTGTCTGTCGGTCTTCACATGAACCGGCCCGGTCTTTCCAAGTCTGGCTTGTGTTTGATGTTTGCTCCCCCACCCCCGTCCCCTCTTTGTTTATCATCACTGGCTTCCTGTAAAATCTAGGATAGACTTTGAAATCCTCCTCCTCACATGCAGTTAAGGACCAGGCAATGGGATCACTCTGAAAACACTCTGCTCACAGTTCCCAGAGTAGTAGCATGGGAGGCAGAGCATTCAGGCTTCTCTCTTTTGGAACCAGCTGCCAGTGTTTGTTCAGGAGGCTAACACCCTCTATATGTTCAGAGTAGGATTCCAACTCTCTTATTTGTAAGGCTGGCTCAAATAAACCTGAGTTATTCCTCAGTTATGCTGCTGTAGACCTAGACTGCTGGGGGAACGCCCATGAATGTATAGTCCATTGTATAGTATAATATACAGTAGTATAGTAATGTAATTTAAACAGTAGGCACACTATTACTGCTTAACCCTCCTGTTGACCTCGGGTCAAAATGACCCGCCACTGTGTTAAAAACAAAATCCCCTAAACGATATTTTTTCCTAAATTTGACCCCAACATTAGAAAAAGTGAATTGTTGCCTTTATTTATATTTCCATGTAAGCTGTACAAAAAAAGGTACAAATATTGTCTTCGGGTCAAAATGACCCGACAGTCAAATTAAGTTGAAATCACAGTCACATAGTTACACACCCCAGAATGTGAGAATGTTTTAGTTCTGTCTCAGATCAATCAGTAGCAGACGTAAACAAGACAAGACAGGTGGTCTTCTTGCGGACTGCACTGCCTGAGTGACCCGATCTGACCCAAATGTAACAATATTACCCCTTTGTCTGTGTGGACTCCCAGAGGCTATAAAGGTGCTACAGATGACAGTACCCCAAATTCTCTCTGTGCTGAAGCCATGAGTGTGCGTTATAAGATTGAACAGGCTCTAGAGCTGATTTTTTCAGATGTCCAACGAGACAACCCTGATTCAGAAGAGGAAGATGGGGAGGAATACAACCCAGAGCATGATGAATCATCAGAAGAAAGAAAAAAAGAAATCCCTGAAGCTGTGCGAGAGACTTTCCTTTCAAAAAACGTCAAAACAACATGGTCCTTGGCAGCATATGACAAACACGGCAGGACGGCACAACAAAATGTCATGAGGATGACCCCAGGACACACAAGATATGCCATTTCTCATGCCCATGACATTGTCTCAACACTCTATCTGTTCATCACACCAGTAATAGAAAAAATAATCCTGGAGATGAGAAACCTGGAGAGTATGGGGACAGCTGAAAAAAGATGGATGAGACTGACCTGCATGCCTACTTTGGGCTGCTAATCTTGGCATTCAAAACTCCTTTTTGCACATTTCTATTCTTTCTTAAGCTTTAGAAATACTATACAAATATTGCTTACCACCTATACAGTAAACAATAATACAATTGACAGTGTCATAGCAACAGGTGGTGTATCTTAAATGCAGTCTTTCTGCCAGGTGAAGAGAGAAAACTTAGGTAGTTTCTTCAAGCAAAATAAGATTTGGTGTTTCAATTAAGCTGCTTATATTGAAGGTTTAGTGAAGACGGGTCAGTTTGACCCAGAGGACACGGGGTGTATACAGAATATGAGGACAACAAGAGGGTTAAAATGTTTCAATTATTTTTTTTTATTGAGAGTATTTTCACCCCAAAGTACATATCAAAATGTTACTATGGTCTGAACACTATAAAATAGAACAGAGAAATATTTAAAAAGCAGTAAAACAAGGTTTTTATACAGCAGTATGTAAAAAATGTTGAAGTTAATGTCATGTCTGTCTGTTTCCGTGTTTTCCTGTTGTCTTTGTGGGGTAATCTGTGGGATCACACTCACCTGTTGGTAATTAGCTTCACTTGTGTCACCTGGTGTTCCCTGTGTATATATACTCCTCTCCCTCACTCTGTCAGGTTGGATCATTGTGACTGTGACTTGTGATTGTGTTAGAGCAGTGTGATTCTGAGTGTTCTTGGATCATTGTTCAGTTTGTTCTGTCAGGCTGTTTGTGTTCGTGAGTTTCCTACTCTGTGTTTCCTCGTGTTCCGTGTTCCGTGTTTCCTCGTGTTCCAAAGAGAATTCCATGCCTGTTAGTTCTTTGTGTTTCGTTAATTTGGACTTTGTAAATAAAACTACCTGCACCAGAAAGAGTCTCTCCAGTACTGCATTTGGGTCCTGCCTGCTTCCTGCGATGCCCGCACGTGACAGTTAAGAAGATTTATATTGTGGTCAGCAAGGTCAGCGAAATGGGCCACAGCTATGTAAACAATGTTTGATGTTCTAAGATGTCAACATGGAACAATAGAAGATTACGATTAGAGAGAATTGTCTAAAAATAGAAAGAAATATTACAGTATAGCAGTGGTTCTCAATTTAATTTCTGTCATCCCCCCCCCCCCCCCCCCCCGCCGCCCCTCGGCCCCACCGCGTCCATACACCGTCGAGCTGCTCCTGACTGCGAACTGAAATACTATTGAGAACCTGATAACCTATATTTTTATCTGTACAAACCATTCAAGCATTACAGCAGTGGTACACTTATGTCCAGCGTGCCATATTCCATTGCTAGCCCCTCACCCCAAGTTCAAAATGAACTACGATTGCAATAGCGTACACAAAATATACAACATTTTTGCAGTGTAGCAATATATTAAAAAATGTGTTTAAAATTTTCTTCCGTAATGATACACATAAGAAATGTGTAGAAAACCAAGCAATTTTTATATGGCATAAAGGTTTAATATTATAAAGTATAATGTGTATAAAAATAGAGGACTGTAATTGTCATTCAAACTGTCTAGTTCTGTTGGGGTCCTGAATATTTCAAATTTGTCACAGTATGGGGAATGATTCATGATTCTCTGAGTGAAGTTTCAAGTGTGTGTGTTTGTGTGTGTATGAGAGAGAGAGAGAGAGAGACTGAGAGAGGGTAAATGTGTTGCTGTTTTTCAGTGTTGAGTCAAACAGCTGGTGACCTGCCGATGAACTCTCCTCTGTCTGTTCTCTTCTCATGTCCTATACTGAATCTAGAACGGCAGTTTTTGCTTACGACCACCAGAGGGCACCGCAGACCAGCAGATGGTAGATGAAACGCGCTGCGGTCAGTAAAGAAATTGTTAATAGCGTACAGAAATACTTGTAATAATGTCACACACGCACACACACACATACACCTACATATATGCATGTTTTCATAACGGTATTATGAAAAACTGTTTATTCTCGCATTTCTTCGTAGGAGTGGATATGGAGAAGGGGAGAAGTAAAAAAAAAAGAATTTGCTTTTCCAGACTTGTCCTGTAGAGGTCAGACTTTACCATTCACTGCTAATCCCCATCCTACTCTGTAATCTTTTAAAATCACTGCAACAGGAGAATTTTACTTTTACTCCCTACATACAGCATAGGACAAGGAAAACAAACCTTGAGTCACATAAAAAAACAGGTTTTGACAGAAATAAATAAATATTTTTCCTATTTTTCCTGACTACTGAAAGAAAAATTAGCAATAGTTAAATAAATAAAACCAAGCATTATTAGGTTGGCTAAAGAATAAAAAAAAAAAAAAAAAGACTTGAACTTAAATGTACATTTTTGCATGTTTAGCTATTTCTACCAATATTTTAGCTAGATGGGGAGATTCTAGGGCCATTTTAACCAAATACCTTTAATTTTTACCCCATATCTCTGTCATTGTTGGACATAACCAATCTTTTCCTATTTCTTTTAAAAACAAACCAAAACAAAATCATCCACAATATTCAATATTTCTCATTATTTTGGATCTTCTTTTCTGTCGATCTGATACAAACTGTGAGAAACTCTTTTTTTTCCTGTATCTTCCTGTTTGCTCTGCAGCCTCTGTGTCCATGAACATGTGCCCGTGGTTCAGCTCAGCTCGGTGTATGAATGGATGATCATGTGCTGTAAGTTAGATGGATGGTCCCCTGCCCTGTCCTGTCTCCTCTAATTGTAAAATATTAGTTACATTAGACTCTGGCCTGTGATTAATGGGACTTATTTGGAAGCTGGACTCTCTCTCTCTCTCTCTCTGTTTCTCTCTCCTTCAGTCTGTTCCCCATTTTCCTCTCTCCCTCTTCTTCCTTCCCTCCATCTCTCTCACTAAGTCTCTTCCCTTTTGTCCTCGCTCTCTAACCCTTTATCTTGTGCTCTTGCTCTTAGTCTTCCCTTACTGTCTCTCTTTCTTCCAACTCCGCAAAGCAGAAAATTCCCCTAATTCGTCTCTGTGACAAGAAAACAGTTAAGTACAGAACAAGGGATACAAATTATGGGTAAAAAAAGAAGAGAATATGTATGAAAGAGACTTAAAAAGTTCTGATGTTTCAACAGAATGAGATTTGCAGAAATCTTAAGATGTTTTAGTGAAGTTAGTTTATTTCAATACAGTTTTCACAGTTAGTTTTAATCCTGTTGTATTTTTTTAACTGTTCCAGATTAACTATCATTCCAAGAAAAGTATTAAACCAGCAGGGGTCACTCTTATTTTTAATCCTAATGTTTCAGTCTCCAGTTTTATATTTTCTTCAGCAGTAAAATTACAGTATGTCTGCTTCTATCATTTAGTAATACATGTCAAAAGAAAAGTCAAAGATCAGATAAGGATATTTCTACTCAGTTTGTTTTTCTTTTTTTTTTCTTGACTACAAATATTTAAGGATCCAGTTCAGGATCTAACATGGACCAGGTCCCTGAGAACTATATCTCTGAAGGCCAGGATTTAGTTTCAGTTTTGTCCAAAGCTTCCATCCCACCTCTATTTTTCTCTTTCTCTCTGATGGTGTTTTATCATTTGACCTCAGAGAGAGAGAGAGAGAGATGTTTTATCATTTAACCTCAGAGAGAGAGAGAGAGAGAGAGAATATGAATTTCCCTAAAGTCCACAACAATTTTCCATTCTCCGTTGCAAGAACAGTCAATTAATCAGAGACCATTTTGAACTTCAACTCAGCTGTATTAATATAAATATGGCTGTATTTTATGGATAAAACATAGTAATTAAGGTAAGATAAGTAGGAGGGATTCCCTTTATTTCATCAAAATAGTTAAACTCACTTTGCAAATTCCAGGCTGTTGCTATTTGTTTTTCTCTTTTTATTTCTGCTTTTGTCTTGCTAAATACAATGTGTTTATTTATTAGATTTCAAGCAAAATAAATTAAATCAACACAAGCCAATTGTTAGAAGATATTATGGATTTTTTCATTTCTTATTTTATTACTTTTTCTTAATGCTGATATGTTGAGATTAATAACAAGTCTTTAATTGGCAAAAATGTTACAAACATAATTACTAGTTAAATAAATAAATAATAAATACATATTATGTTAAAACTGTTAATTTTTTTCCAATCATTTGCCAACCAAAAGTTCCTGGTACTGTGTAGCGAAGGGACAGTTTACAACAGAAACATGGCTTGTTATTATTTTCAATTTAAAAAAAAAACAAACTTTATGATCAATTTTCACAGCCACAATAAAAAGTATACAAAGCTGTAACTGATACTGTAAATATACTTTACTTTGCATTTTAAAGCGAAGGATTAACTCAAACTTCACAACACAGCTAAAGGTCAGTATTATTCGTATTTCATAAAGACGCCGAATGAATTAGTCCAACTTCACACTTCTTACTCTATTAAGGTTGACCTATATTTCTATCAAAGAACGTGGATGTTATACAGTATATATACAAGCTTCTTGTTTACATTTTGCTTCACTGTGACCTATGACACGTGTCACCACACCTTACCTTGTGCGTAGTTCGGCTTTGAAGAGGCAAATGAGACAATATGTAAAAAAAACGCTATGTACATTGGCATGTTCTGTATGCTTTTGTGTTTGTTTACTTATTAACATCCATGTAATGAAGGGGTCAAACTATCATACTTGGGGCAGACTGGTTAGGGGCGGGGTCATTGTTCAGAGGGAGAAACAAGGTACAACTACAATATAGTATATTGTATATAATTATCATTCCACATATGGTAACACTGGTCCTGGCTCGATCCTCGAGGCTGAGATATTGCATGGTGGGGAGAAGCTCCCGTAAAAAGCCTGTGGAAAAAAAACACGCCATTCCTCATTTGTCCACAGGGAGGAGTAGTGATTATGTTCCTGCTCTTTGTGGTTCCGACTACACTGCGGTTCATACAGTGTACAGTATACAAAATGAGCAATTAAATAGGCGCCTTTTAACACTGCAGTTTGCAGTGAGTTATACCAGGACCCACCAAAATCAATATCTAGTAGGTCTTTAGAAAATAAAGGGTGTAAAGTGTTATTTGTGTCTTCACAAAAAAAAAAAAAAGCAGGATCTGTTGCAAACAAATGGGCTTCTGGAAGAATTCAGTGCTGTTTTAGAGCAGACACTAATTGAAAACTAAAACTATCACTTGCTTATTAATCCCACTGAAAAAAGAAACATCCCTTTAGCCAATAGGCTTATTAATCCCACTTAAAAAAGAAACATCCCTTTAGCCAATAGTTATATAAATACTGTATGTAACAACCTGCAATATTATGGCTGGAAGGAGTATTTTTTAAAAAAATATCTCATCAGAAACACATAAAACATTCAAACAGTTGATTGAATAGATGGGTGGAAATAATAGTCTTCATCATTTATTTAATAGGATTAAAGTGAACAGAGGCATATTTGTGTGACCAAGTTCTAGTTTGAAGTACATGACACAGAAGGAGACCAAAAAAAGTCTTCAGTGTATTTTGTAAAAACAAATGATACCTAGGGCCTCACGTACAAATGTTTTGTGTGCATAAAAAGGTTGCTTTATGTACTTTTCCATGCTAAAGTTCAGATGCATCGAAATGAAATGAGTGTACAAATGTGCTGGTCTCGTGACAGCTCCAGAGCTGGCATACGCACGTCTCTACAGGTGTTGTACCTTTGGCAACACTTAGACGTGGTGCTGGGAAACTGCTAATAATGTAAAAACTAGTAGTCATCAGCATGATGTGCACATCAGAGACACACTTATGAACAATTAACACACCTTGTTTGCAATTAAATAGGTGGATGTAAAAGCATGTGCAAAGTGGTGAGGAAATTTGTATTAACGATGGCAGCATTAGCTATGTTGGTGACCTCGCAAATGGCACAATAAGACGGGAGTGTGTATTTAGGGAACACAAGCGTTTGCTTGTAAATGACAATTGATAATTGGCTGATAAACTGGTTTTGGTTACCAAGGCCAGTGTTACTGGACTTCTGCGGTGAGCTGCGGCCAGCCTTACAGTGCAACACAGCAAGGAGCCAGAGGTTGTTAGTTCCCACACAGGTGCTGAGCACGGGTTCCTGACAACATCAGCATTGCAGTGGGAGCTGGCTGATTGGTCCAGAGTGTCCCAGTCAAACGTGTGGGACGGAATGATCCGAATGTCATCTATGTCCATCAAATTCCTATACAATGCTGTTGGACAGGCCAACATTAAAGCACAATTTGCAGCAAAGGCCTAATGTAATGGGAACCATTGACTGCACACAGATTGCTATAAAAGCGCTATCGTGAGATACATTTGTATTTGTTTATTGGAAACATTTCCATTCCATCAATGTGCAAATCATCTGTGATATGCAAATGAAGGTCACGAAGATCGTGGCTCACTAGCCTAGTTACAACACATTACTCATTCATTCTGAGTAAGAGCATGATCAGTGCATGATCGAGGCTGGCACGTTGGGAGGCTTCTTGGTGAGTAAACCCATGATGCATCGCGCCATTGGTCATGTATGGCAACGTTGTATGGCAAAAGACGCAAACAGGTAGAATCAAATGTAAACAATCAATAATGACAACAAAAGAAAAAAAATATTGAATTGCTAGAGGGAGATCAGAGGGAGATCACACTCAAACTGTTGTTGAGATTCACTAGACACAATTACAAAGGCAAGATACTTGGACAAGTTATCAATGAAAATAATCAATGGGAAAGACCTATACAAAGTCAAAAAAGCTGAGTGGAAGTGGGTGAACATTGAAAGTTGGCCAGACTTGTGTTATCCAGATATTGTCAACTACTTGGTCTACTGTCAAAGTGCCTACACGTTAGCAGAACTTAAAGCTTACAAATCATTGCAGGCTTATAATTACTATATAAGGGGATTAGTCCCAGATGTGGCTCATGTTGTTTTGAAAGAGAAAAGTGTATTTTTGGCCAAAGTAAACCATTCGCAGATAATGTCCACTTTGGATGAACTTAAAATCCGACAGGACTGTGATATCTGGACATTGCACTTGTATGGATGGAACTGCAGAAGTTCCTTCACATGTTGAAGCTCTCCTCAAAGCCGAACTGCAGTTAAGGCAGCAGTGAAAATCAGAAATAGCAAGACTGTCACTCAAGAAAAGGCACACGTGCGTTTACCTTCTTCGATTTCAAAGGTATGTTTCATGGTCATTTATAGCAAGTGATCATTATGTATGTAAAGCGGGATGCAAAGTTTTGTCATTTATACTGAGATGTGGAATCAATAAATGTGCATGAGGCAACAACTGATCATGTAATATGTCACATTACAAGCTACAAGCTACAGCACACAACTAAAATGAAGTACACGTACCTCAAAATAAAGCATTTGGTTTTAAATCATATCAAAGTGGTAAACGCAGAGGTATCCGGGCTAGGCTAGTGGCTAGCCCTCACTGGCCGGCTATTCCTATGATCATGCTGGCGAACGTACACACCCTTGACAACAAGCTGGATTATATCCGTTTACTCAACTTCGCACAACTTCGAGAACCATGGTTGAGTGCTGTGTCCTTGTTTTTGTGGAAACATGGCTCAACATGTCCCAGACTGTGCCATTCAGCTCGATCGGCTAACGTGTTACTGTGCAGACAGGGTGCTAGACGAGGGAGGTAAGGCTTGCGGCGGGGATCTTTGTGTTTACATAAGCGATAACCATAAGAGATGGTGTGGCAACACGGTTGTTGTCTGCAGATACTGCTCTCCATTTGTGGAGTTCATGATTCTTAAGTGCTGGCTATTCTACCTGCCTAGGAAATTTAGTTCTATACTGCTTGTGCCATATACATTCCTCTGGCTCCATCAACAACAAGAGTGAGGCACTGAATAACTCCACCACATCGGCAAACAGCAGACAGCCTATCCAGTCACCTGGTTGTTGACAAACCCTAAGAGTCTCCAAAGCTCTATGGACATATTAACTTTCCTACACAAGGTAACAATATTCTTGACAATGTATACACATAACAGAAAGGTGCTTACAAAGCTCTATCTCTGCCCCACCTAGGTGCTTCAGACCACACCACTGTTATGCTAATACTGGCATACAGACCACTGGTCAAAACAACCACACCAGTAAAGAAACAGGTACGGGTGTGGCCTGAGGGGTTGTCAGAGGCATTCCAGGACTGTTTCTTCACCACAGACTGAAGCAGGTTCAGACAGGCAGCCACATACAACAACATCACTGACCTCTGGAGTACACTTGAGTATACATAGATTGTAACCGCCTACATGCACAAGTGCATCAACGACGTTAAGGTCACCAGAACCATCTCCATTCGGGCCAATCAGAAGCCATGGCTGACAGGGGGGTCCACAGGCCAACTGTCACGAGGCATCAGAGAGGCCAAGAGATATTACTCCAAGAGGATCTTCAATCACTTCAGTGACAGCAGAGACACCAGGAACCTGTGGCAGGGGATCTAGACCATCACGGACTACAAGCCCTCACCTGCGACAACTCAACTTCCTG
>NC_024311.1:883112-893216 GCF_000523025.1 Cynoglossus semilaevis
TTTGCTCGCTTTGAGGCAGACAACAACACCCTGGCACAGAGGTCTCCAACCCCGCCCGGTGACCAGGCCCTGACTCTATCCACCGACAGCGTGAGGAGAACTCTCGGAAGAACAAACCCATGGAAAGCACCAGGTCCTGACAACATTCCTGGCCGTGTCCTGAGAGACTGCGCCAAGGAGCTCATGGATGTCCTTACAGACATCTTCAACACCTCACTGAGCCAGGATGTTGTTCCCAAGTGCCTCAAAGCCACCACCATCATCCTAGTCCAGAAGACTTCATCTCCCTCCAGCTTCAATGACTACCGCCAAGTTGCACTCACCCCCATCCTGCCCTCCCACCAGCCTTGGATCCCTTTCAGTTTGCCTACCGGCTCTTTGCAACTGGCTGCTGGACTTCCTGACAGAAAGACCACAGGTATTTTTGGGTTGGCAGAAATACCTCGAGCACCACCACACTAAACACAGGGGCCCCCCAAGGATGTGTGCTGAGCCCCCCCTCTGCTGACCCACGACTGCACACCAACATTCAGCTCCAACCTCTTCATTAAGTTTGTGGACCACATGACTGTGGTAGGTCTAATCAGCAACCAATGTTCCTTCTAAGCTGTGCGTCTGCGCACTGCTTGAACATTCTCAGCACACAAGAAAATCTGTGCAGCGCATAAAATACAATTAAACCTAACCTATGTTGTAGGTATTAATTGTATTAACCATCGAGCCGAAAAATAACGTAATGATGTATCTCACTGAGTGACAGGTGTCTAGCTAGTGATACAAGATGGTCCACTTATGCTACGCAGCCAGTTTCTAGGAGCAACCAAGGTTTTGGGTGTCATGCTAAATAACATTTAACAGCCCGACCCAAATGGATTAACTCTTGCATTGTTTAACATCTTTCCAACAGTGATCCAGATGTTAGTTTACACTTGTCACACTGATTCTTTTCAATCCTTGCTGTGTTTAGTATCTGTTTGTATAAAATAAATTAAACCCTTTATTTTTTTTCTAAATTCAGGCCAAAGTGCTCCATGATGCTGTTGGGAGTTATCCTTTCTGAGACAGAGATCAGGCGTCTTTCCATCGAAATCACTCCCCCTAGTGTTAAAAAAAACTGTGCCAGGTGTTGTGTACAAACCTTGGCCTGAGAGGTGGATTTATTTTGCAATTTGAGACCCTGAGTTCAAGGATTCGCTGACCAACCTGATTGAGATCTGTTCTTTCAAAGTTGCTTGGTTAAATCCTCAGCCATGGCTTTACTGTGCTGTGTTACTGTATTTTTTAATAGCTAGAGAACTTTGATCAAAGATAGTATCTCTGGTAAGTTTCAGAACAAAGATCCAGCTGCTTCAACAAATGCCTCCTTTACCATCTTTCCATCTTGGCTGCCCTCGTTTTTGAAGTTAGCTGTGAGAAACATGGCTGCTGTCCAGACAGCTGAGATTTTAGTTCCTTCACCTTTCTCCTTCTCAGCATGTTCACAAATTTTTATACTCTTTCTTACTCACTAGCTCGCTAGAGTTTAGCAGCGTTTTGCACCGCTGTACGTGCATGCAGTGCAGGATGGCCTGTTTGAAAAATAATTATTTTGTTTATGTACAACAACCTATTAATTTATAAGAAAAGTACAGCCATTATGTCAACATTTTTGTGCGTGTTCCTGTCATGTCTGTCTGTTTCCGTGTTTTCCTGTTGTCTTTGTGGTGTAATCTGTGGGATCACACTCACCTGTTGTTAATTAGCTTCACTTGTGTCACCTGGTGTTCCCTGTGTATATATACCCCGCTCCCTCACTCTGTCGGGGTTGGATCGTTGTGATTGTGACTGTGTTGGATCATTGTGACTGTGTGCGTTTTTGGATCATTGTGTTAGATCTTCGTGTTCGTGAGTTTCCTACTCTATTTCCTCGTGTTCCAAAGAGAATTCCATGCCTGTTAGTTCTTTGTGTTTTGTTAATTTGGACCTTGTAAATAAAACTACCTGCACCAGAAAGAGTATCACTAGTACTGCATTTGGGTCCTGCCTGCTTCCTGCGTTGCCCGCACGCGACAGTTCCTCTTGTTCTTCTGAAGTCAACTTCAGGACAACACTTTTTTCTCCTCCAAATGAAAACTCTTTTTTTTATATCTGTTAAATCCAAAGCTCTTTTTTTTTTATTCCAATAGGGAATTGTGTTTCCTCTGTCCAAAGTGTCTAGGCATGAGGACAGGAACGACACAACCAACAAAAAGTTAAATTGTTTGGACAAAGATATATGTGTGTGTGTGTTGTGTGTATGTATGTGTCTAGGCTAAAGCATAATTTGTTCTCTTTAAGTGTAAAATAGGATGAGATATCCTGCCTCTTGGACTTAACATACGTAGGAGAGTGTGAAATTGAACTTGCACAGGAGTAAAAACAGGACACATACACACAGACACTTGGATCCCTCCATTGTGTTCACCAGCGTCAGTTGTGGCTGAGCTTATCTATAAATTTAGAGAGTGGAAAATCCAAAGCCTCCAAACTTGTACCAATCTCCTTTGTCCCGACTTTATGCAGCAAACAATGTAGAATAAGTAAAGCTGTAGAGGCTGGAGTTCACCTTTTCTCTCTCTCTCTCTCTCTCTTTCGCCCTCCCGTGTGTGTGCATGTTTGTTTGTGCACGAATAGAACATTTCCTCTTTAATTCCAGGCTCTTTTTTTACATCTTTATATCCTTTCGCTTCACATTCTCTGTCTTGTGCTTGCCTCTTTCTGCATTTTAATTTGATTTAGATCTTGCAGAATTGAATAAGTGATAAGGAAAAAACGACAACAATGCAAATATACTCTTATTAATAACTCAAAGTAGTAAAAAGAATTTACATTAATTCACTCCATGCTCCCATTTCCTCTTTCCATCGCTATCTGTAAATGTGCGAGTGAGTAGGTGAGTGAGTGAGTGAGTGAGTTAAGTGAGTTGAGTGCGTTACGATGGCACCATGATCAACATCCCTCAAATGAACGGCCACTGTTATTAAGGTCCCATTGTGTTTTGCAGCAATGGTGATGATCGGATTCAATCTGGAGAGAACATTTTGTGGTGTAGCAGTGTAGCGATGGAGAAAAATGCTGTTTCAAGAAGAAGGCCGAGGATTGAGTAGATGTTCTCTGGCTCTTCAGGAGATGAAAAAAAGTTTACTGCAGGTAAATATGAACAAAGTGAGGTGAGGTATTAAGTGTTGGTTAATGTTTCAAGGATGTATTTTTTTTTTCAGCGAAGAGCTGGAGCTGGTCACTATCTGTCCTCAGATGTAGCCTTAGGGACAGTATAAAAAGGCCTTAAAGGTTTTGACTAATGACTACAGAGGTAGATGTTCAATTTGAGGTTAGCCTTTAAATTCATCAGCCTGCACATTTGCCTTTTTCATGTAGACTGTTTTTATTTTTTAAAAGCCCTTGCATCAACAGCCATGATGGAAATAATAGGCACAGAATTTGTGGAATTCTCAAGTGAATTCTTATGCATACTGACTTTTGTTGGTAAAGATATTATGTTTTCAAGTGTTAGAGACTGGGACTACAGTCTCACTGAAAGCAAGCTAGCTAACAAAGATACAAAAAAGGAGATAGAATCTGTTTTCCAAAATGCTTGCTTATTTAAGGCCTTCCTGTAGTAATCTACAAGATTTTAAGAATGAATTTGTTGCTCTAATTTACTCTTTACACACTTACTGCTCAGAAATTAAAATAAGTAAATTCCACACATAAAACAAGTGTTTTTAGAAATAGATCTGTGTCTCTATGGATATTTTCAATATACCTCATGTTGATAGTGACAATAGTGGAACCAGATGTTATTGTATCCTTTTTTTTCATTCTTTTGCTAGACATACTGCAGAGCCACAAGAATGTGGCCCAATTTTGGTGTTAGATGTAGATATAACAAAATGCAGCCCACATTATGGATAACAACATCTGGATACTTTGTCTTTTCCAACCTAGGACAAAATAGCCAATAAATATAAAAATAGTATGACCTACATTATTAATACCTAAAGTAATCAGACTCTGCTGGACACCTACTACCATGTTCAACAAGGTCTGCCCCACATCTGAGGCTGACCTGATTTTTGATAGTGACAGAGTGGGTAAGAAGACAAACATGGCAACAAAGCCCACATTTAAACATCAGTGTAACTAATACTCTATTATTACATTTAAATGTAATGTTAAGTATGTGTGTATTATTACAAAAACAATCTCTCTAAGAATTATTAATCTTAGAACACGAACCTTTCAGCTTGAGTAGGAGGTAAAGGAGGATAAAGAGGAGAATGAAGTCACAAACTTCACGTATGTGTGTACTAAATGGTACGATCACATTGAATACCAGTACTACAGAAGACAACCAAGGTCTAGCAGACCCAGCTGATCCCATTAAACACACACCACTACTTCCTTCTTCTTATTGTGCCTCCTCTTCATCATCTATCCTTCATTAACACTATCTTGGACAGAAACCGATGGCATTATAGGAAGCATACCAAGTCAGAATTTTTATTGTTATAATGTCCATTATCCCAGATCTTTCTACATGTTTCATGTTGCAGATAAGAGATCAGGGCGAGGGATGGGACTGATGAAGACATTTTTGTTCATGTGCTTCACCTGTAACTAATGGAAGACCTGACACAACCTACTGAGTTTTGTTAACATAGTAGTTAATGAGTTAGTCTGCGATCCTACCTTGAGCTTCTACCAAAGTCTTGCAAAAGCTCTTCTTCAGAAATGGAAGTGGATAGCAACAACACAAGAAGAAGATACAATTTTCTGGCGTTTTTAATTTTCTTTGTCCTGGCCTGTGTTTTTGCTGCTGTTGTCTTCTTGTCACAGATGCACTGAATCAAGAGCTAACGAGCCAGAGCACCAAAGGGCGTGGCCTCCAACTGAGGAACGGCAGTATTTAAGCTCCAGATGGTTTCAGTGTCAGAGTGTCTTACTCTGCTAAGATCTGGTAATGTCCTTGTCGTGTGGCTAACTTGATTGATTGTCTCATGCCTCTAAGTAGTTCTTGTCTTTGCTGTAGTTTTAGATTTGTGCCTATTGCCTTCATTGTTGTACTGCCAAGTGGAGTCAGATTGATCCTGAACCCTTCAACTCCCAGAGTCATTTTTTTTTTTTTTTTAGAATTAACTTTGTTACTTGCTTTTGTTCTCTCAGTTGTCTGCTTCTGAGTCCTGCCTTTTTGGTGCTATTAAGTGCTATGGAATACATTGATAATAATGTCTGACTGTCTGGACAAATTAAATTAGACTAATAAGTCAACTTTGTTACTTGCTGTTGTTCTCTCGGTTGTCTGCTTCTGAGTCCTGCCATTTTGGTGCTATTAAGTGCTATGTAAGACATTGATAATAATGTCTGACTTTCTGGACAAATTAAATTAGACTAATAAGACTTAAGTCTCAATTCCTACTAGGCTATCATTTCCATGTAGTCCCACCCTAAGGTTACTAGAATAAACCCCACCCTCTTACTCCATAATGACAACATTTTCCAATAGGGCCATATATAAAAGGTTTTAATACCCCATGTCTAGCATCCTACCACTTGTGACAAGGTGTTGAATGGAGGTCTCATCGCACCTGCCGCTAGTAATTTTGTCCTGTTGCAGATCAGCAGAAGGAAAGTAGCTGAGGACTAATGTGGTGTTCCTCACAATGCTTTTATTGAATGGGGACAACGCTAGACATAGGTCAAGTGGATCAGCAGTCACTTGGAAACAGACCCAGATGCTGTGGACGTAACTGCACCATGCACAATTGCCACCCTGTGGTGTCAGGCTGTTAAACAATGGGCAACATCTAAAACAAAACTTTTTTTCTTTTCTGCTTCGAAATGAGCCAGACTGGATTATATGGGTTTTAGTCAATCTACTTCTGCAATATACACAGCCCAGTATGTTTCAGATGTGTGTTGCCAAAGAAGACCTTGAACTGACAGATGTGTAGAACTTAAAGTTTGACAAAGACCCAGAGAGAGACCAGAGACAGTTAATTACTGGTCCAACTGTGTTATACAAATCATAAGAATCTCTTTTATCGGTACCAAGTAATGGAATAATGGGTCCTAATCGCATTGTTTCTGTGCTAGTGACATTCCATGTGTGGGCCATTCTAGAGCCTGTTCTGTTTAGAACCATATGGTCTTAACAACATGCATACACATCCTGACAGTTCCTTGATTTTGGGATTTTAATAGAACTGATTTAATACATCAGTAAGGCCAATTTACATAATCTTCGGGCAGGAAACAGCCACTGGAAACAAGAACTTTTCAGAAAAACCTTTAGGTGATACGAAGCAGTACTTACTACTTACAGTTTGAACCTCTTTGTTCATTTTTTCCCCAGTAAACTATGCTGCTGTTCCTGCTCTGCTGTAATCCTAAATTAATCCCCTTCATTGTTCAGGCTCTGTTTGATCTCATCAGGATTGTAACCAAAGCAGCAATATTGTATTTTTTCCTCCAGATAACCATTGCTCCTTAAAATACCCAATAGAAATAAAATATATGTGATTATTCAAGCCTGCTGTGAATTATTTATAAACACTCTTTGTACAAATAATTTGAGACTTGTAAATTAAGAGACAAAGTGAGGAAAATACCATGACACCAGTGCCTTCGGTGGTCAAGTATTTTATTTTGAGGCAACAGCGGACCAAACTATGAAAGAGTTAGCTAAATACTCAAATCTGCTTACATATATTGCATGACATCTATTTTAAGGAAAAAAAACAAACAACCAAAGCTTATGAATCATTCAATGTGATTTGAACTCACCAAGCCTTAGGCAGTACGTCTAGACTAACAAGTAGACAACGAGAATTGTGAGGGATTGTTGGTTACTTTTTTTTTTTTTTGGGAACACTGACTGAAAACCAAAAGCAAAAACAAAGCTTGATGCATTCTACAAGCATGACTAAAGTTCACCAACTCTTTGAAATGAGTAATACTTTTGCATTTTTGTTCTTGACTTTATCCATATATTTATATATGTATGGGTGCGTATGTATGTATATATTTATGTATTTATATATGAACATATGTATATATACACATACATGATTACATACTTCTAAAGTACTAGTGGTATTGGTGAGTACTCAGGAGTCAGTACTTAAAATAAATAAATAACTTTGCAACTCCTACAGTTGAAATTAAAAGGAAAATAAATTTGTACTATATTGATCCCACATTTGGAAAATTGTTGTGTTAGCAGCAGATATGGTGTTAACAGCCTGCCCCTCGCAAGGGCCAAGCATGTGGTTCCTCTGGGAATCGAACCCAGGACTCTGCTCTCTGCTTCCGAGGCAGGCAAAAACGTGTTGTCACGTGTTCCTGGTTAAAATATTTACATTTTCTAGCCCTTTGCATTTGTATTTGCTGTGATGATGGTGAGGACATTCAAGTAAAGCTGGAATTTAAAAAGACAGTATGTGAAAGGACAAAAGGAAAAAAAAAATCCAGCTGCTGTGCTTGAAATGTCATCCCCGGGGTGAATTTTTCATTTTTTTTTACCCACTAATATAGAAGTACAGTGTGTGGCATATTTAATGGCTATTGTTTTTATTGTACAGCACTGAATAATTAACTGGAGGAAACGGTGCGTCACACAGATTTATCTTTTAATTAAAATATCGTGCTTAGTGCATATTTGAGTGGTGGTCCAAATAAATGCAATATTCAAATTTATGTTTTGTTTATCTCCCTGTTAATTATCCAGAGATCGTACACACACACACACAATCTCTGGCTCAGTAATAACCAGCTCAGCTCTGAATTTTGAAATTTATGACATATTCAGAAGGTAAATGAAATGAATTCAGATCATTTTGATAAGGTGGGAAAATGTGTAGAAAAGACTAACGGATGCCTTTGTTTTGAAACGGTAATTATATCGTTGCACCCAACTTGACCCCATGTCCTAATTGAGATTCACAGACAGCTAAACTCTCTCTTACATCATTTCCTCCAAGGAACAGGCAGGTGTTGTATTTGACCACAATTTAATGCAAAGCAATGAAAACATACAAAATACAAGAAGTATTCAGTAAACTCAACAGTGCATATCAAAGTTACACTATATAGACAATTAAATGGTTAACAGTAGCTGAACAGTATCACAGATAACTCCACTATCACCACTGGAACATCTCAAATAATGTATAAAATATCACAAACTATAACAAAGTGCAACAAATATACTTTCCAACATTCATATTTAACGTAAAAACGTACTTGTATTGCAGCTCAAATGGGAAGATGGCTTCAGATTGTACAGAAAAACACCTCGTGGACTTTCTTGTCATTCTGCAAACTAGTTATTTACCTCTGGCCACCTATTGGCTAAATATATCGCCACAGTTGCTTTTAGTGCCCTCTAGCAGGCTGGATTAACATAAAATAAAACAGTTCCAACACAGTAATCTTTATTTTTTGTTTTTTTATTCTTTACAACAGAGATATTGTCAATTCTAATCTCTGGAAAAAATGATCATAAATGTTATTAAGAGGCATTAATGCATGCTGATATTATACATCTTTATCACAAAAACAAATACAGAGGATTTCAGTGGTTAAAAAAATTGAAATTGCAACCGTTTAAACTCCAAAACATTCTTATTAATAATACATTAAAAAAGATATAAAATAATACAAGTTGCTCATGATGACACAGATGGTGTTGATTTACTCTTGCCTCAGTTACTATATTCCTACGTGTTATTTTGTGACTTTAGTCTTAGATTACAACTTTTTTTTTTCAGATTTACATCAGTGACACAAACTGACCACAGGAGGCAGCAGAAGACCAGCAGGTCCTGTGTCCCTGCGTCCCTGAGCTAAAATCACTTATTTTTTCACTAAACATCATTGTGTCAGTGTAGCGCCTCAGGAATTTCACTAAACTATTTTTTCACTAAACGTCATTGTGTCAGTGTAGCGCCTCAGGAATCGAACATTGCAAGATAAAGTCCTCTTTATGTCCAATTCAACCATGTGGACACATGTGTCCACACTTGTCCTCCGGGATATTATGTCTGCATATACTGTACAGCATAATAATAACAAGTCCAGGGGGTTGGGAGTGCATCTGTGAATGTGCGCATGCACGCCTGCACACAATCAGAAAGTGATGAGAATTTTTTTTTCTTCACAGAATCTTCTTCTGCGGATCAGACCATCAAAAGGCTGAGTGCTCCTGCAAATGGAATCAGCTCCATGGGGATAATGCCCATCTAATACACTGTGTCTCTGTGTGGGTGTGTTTGTGTATGTTCACATCTGTCTGAGTGGATGAATGTCAGCTCTATCAGCTCTCGTTCTAAGTTGACATCTCCATTACTGTCATCTGAGGAAGGACTTAAGGCCTGTCAGCTGCTCTCTCTCTCTTTCTCTCTCTCTCTATCCCACTCTCTCTCATTCTATTACACACACAAACGCACACGGGAGTACCTGTTATTTGGAGATTCATCTTAAACTCATCATCAATTCTATCTGGAGATGTAGGATAAGCAAGTTCTAAGGACAAAATGACTAACAAATCTTGGTTCCTTGGAGAGAAAGTTCCTCCTAATGCAGTGGGTAAAAACTTCTTTGCTCGCCCCTCCTTTAGTTTAAGAAGAAACCCGTTGAAATCCAGGACATATTTTCAGCAAATACAAGAGCGAGAATTAAATCTATAACGGCCTCCTTTACAATCAAATATAAATTTTACACCGCCTTCAACCAATCAGTTTTTTGCCAGTCTTGTGTTTAACATTTACAGCATTGGACAATATTGACTTGGACTTAGACTTTCTTTATTGTCACAGAAACAAACAGTGAGTCTGGCAATGAAATGTCATTGCTTGGCAACTGCAGTACACAGTGCAAAGTACACAGCTTGTAAGCCATTGTAATTACTTGTGGTGTGTGTATGTATATATATATACTTCTTTTCCTTTCGGCTTGACACTTTTTCAGGGGTTGCCACAGCGAATCAGCATTTTCCATCTCTCCCTGTTCTCTGCATCTTCAGACTCCAACTATCTGCATGTCCTCCCTCACTGCATCCATATATCTCCTCTTTGGCCTTCCTCT
>NC_024311.1:893648-927772 GCF_000523025.1 Cynoglossus semilaevis
ATCTCTTTCATTTGTACACATGTACTCTGTCTTGCTACGACTGACCTTCATTCCTCTTCTCTCTAGTGCAAACCTCCACCTCTCTAGGTTCTCTTCTAGCTGCTGTCTACTCTCACTACAGATTATAATGTCATCTGCAAACAACATAGTGTATGGGGACTCCTGTCTGACCTCATCTGTCAATCTGTCCATCACCAAAGCAAACAAGAAGGGGCTCAGGGGCAATCCTTGATGTAGCCCCACCTTCACCAGTCATCTGTCTTTCCAACAGCACACCTCACCACTGTTGTACTATTCTCATACATGTCCTGCACCAAACTAACATACTTCTCTGCCACTCCTGACTTCCTCATACAAAACCACAAATCCTTTCTTGGCACTTTGTCATATGCCTTTTCAAATCTACAAATACACATCTATTCTTCTGACGTCTGTACTTCTCCATCAGCATCCTCAAGGCAAATATTTCTTCTGTTAATATTCTTCTGTTTCTAGGCATGAAACCATACTGTTGTTCACAAAGCTCTACTTCCTGCCTCAACCCAGCTTCAACTCCTCTTTCCCAAATCTCATTGTATGGCTCATCAACTTTATCCCTCTGTAGTTGTTACAACTCTGCACATCACCCTTCTTATGAATTGGCATTAGAACAATTTTCTTCCACTCAACAGGCATCTTGTCAGTCTCTAAAATTCTGTTAAACAACCTAAAATCTACCACCACTTCTTCTAAGCCCCCCCCATACTTCCACTTGAATATCATTGGGACCAACTGACTTTCCACTCTTCATCCTCTTCAGGGCTTTTCTTACTTCATCTTTTCTAATCTGGTATACCTTTCTGGCTCCTCATTCCTACATTCCCTTTAATTTTCCTAATTCAACAACTCCTCAAATAGTCCTTCCATCTTCTCAGCACATTTTCTTCGGTTGTGATTACATTCCCATCTCTGTCTTTAATCAACCTCACCTGCACCACATCCTTCCCAGCTTGATTTCTCTGTCTCGCCAATCTATACAACTCCTTTTCTCCTTACTTTGTGTCCAAACTCTCATACAACTCATCATATAACTGTTGTTTGGCCTTGGCCACTTCCCTCTTCACCTCCCTTGTCCTCTCTTTGTACTCCAATTTTTTCTCTTCTGTTCTCTCATTGTCCCATCTCTTCTTCGCTAATCTCTTTCTCTGCACACTCTCCTGGATCTCCTCATTCCACCACCAGGTCTCTTTGTCCTCCTTTCTCTGCCCAGAGGACATACCTAGCACCTTCCTACTTGTCTCCCTAATCACTGTAGCTGTAATCTCTCAATCATCTAGAAATTTCTCAGCACAGCACAGAACTACCCTTACTTCCTTTCTGAAGTCTTCTCAACATTTCTCTTTCCTTAATTTCCATCACTTGATCTTCTGTTTTATCTTCACTCCCTTTTTTTCACCTCCATCTTCATTTTGCACACAACCATCTGATGTTGCTTGGCTACACTCGCCTGCCACCACTTTACAGTCTCTAATCTCCCTCAGATCTCCCTCTTCTACATGGAATATAATCTATCTGTGTGGACCTACCTCCACTCTTGTAAGTCACCCTGTGTTACTATAGCAACACTGGCTTGTGTACTCTAGTGGCTGGTTATAGACGAAGACGGCAATTTTTACCAGATGAGTTTTAAGTGCAGACTTGTATTGTGGGAGTGAATTGATATTCCTCAAGATGGGGTGGTAGAGAGTTACAAAGCTGGTGAGCAGAGCGACTGAAAGCTCTGTACCCTATGGTGGTGAGACGGGTCAGGTGAATGGATCTGAGGGAGCGGTAGCATAAAGAAGAGCTAAGATGTATGGTGGGGCAGAGTTGTGGATGGCTTTGAATGTGAGCAGAAGGTTTTTGTAGTTAATACGGGCCTTGATCAGGAGCCAGTGAAGCTGTTGCAGGACAGGAGTGATATGGTGGATAGAAGGGGTTCTAGTAATGATGCTGGCGGAGTTCTGGACCAGTTGGAGTTTATGTATAGATTTGTGGGTGAGACCAAAGAGGAGGGAGTTGCAAAAGTCAAGGCGGGAGGTGACAAGGCTGTGAAAGAGGATGGAAGTGGTATGGGGAGTGAGGGAGGGACGGAGGCGGTTGATGTTGCGTAAGTGGAAATTACACAACTTGAGGAGAACCAGGATTTTATTTTAGTCAAGCAGTCAATAAGGAAATGGATGGGAGGTTGGTGTTGGGTTTGCTGGCTAGGTAGAGCTGGGTGTCATCGGCGTAGCAGTGGAAGTTTATGGAGTGTTTGCGGAAGATATTACCAAGGGGGAGAAGATAGATGATGAAGACAGTACCCTCCAAGTGCTCCAGGTGAAGATGGCGTCCTCAGTGGAGCAGTTAGGCTGGTATGCAAACGGGAACGGGTCAAATGATGGGGCCAGTATGGAGATGATGTGGTCCTTAACCACCCGCTCGAAGCACTTCATGATGGTGGGTGTTAGTGCAACAGGGCGGAAGTCGTTAAGGCATGAGATGGTTGCTTTCTTTGGCACTGGAATTATGGTGGTTGACTTGAAGCATGAGGGGACAATGGCCTGCTTCAGTAACGTGTTGAAGATGTCAGTGAGCACGTGGGCCAGCTGGTCTGCACACTCCTTGATCAGCCGTCCTGGGATGTTCTCAGGACCTGTCGCTTTCCGTGCGTTGACTTTTCTCAAAGCTCTCCGCACAGTAGTGGTTTCAAGCCTGAGGACCTGATCATCGGGGGGGGGGGTAAATCGCCTTGCTGGTTAGAGAAACTCAAGAGAATCACCCATCAGATCTCGTTGCATTTCAAACCCAGCAACACTTTGAGGCAGAAACTTGTCCACCCTAAGGACAAGATTGCCAGTCACAAACAGAGCAGTGGTGTATGCAGTGCAATGCAATGAGGTATGCTCTGACCTGTACAGCACTTTTGCTGTCACTTCCTATACTGCCAACAAGGGTTACCAGAGATCACAATGAGGTAACATCAGTGTGAGAATAAATGAAAGCTGGACTTGTATTCTATACTTGTGTATAAGAATGAATACTTTCTATACAGTTATGTGGCTCAGATCTTTCTTATTCTTATATTTCTGCTGACAGCCATATTTTTACTTATGCTGTATGATTGCTAAGACTGATAGTTGAAGTTGAAGTTTAAATCCTTTTTACTCTTTTATATTTTCTGTGAAGTTTATATATTTTTTTATAAGAAACTTTAAAAATAATTTATAGCTTGTAAAATAAGGGTTAGTTATAATGACCTGCACTCAACTTTGTTGAACCTAGATGTGTCGACCCGTGATTTCAGCCTTTTTGCAGTTTACGTCACCATGTGTCAATCATTTGCCTCCCTCTGACGTCACATTCTCCCCTCATAGCTTCAGGCCATGTCCTCCTGAAGATAAAAACAAAGGTTTTGTCTTTTATTCTTCAGCCATTAGCCGCGCCCAGAGCTGAGCTCTGGAAATGGTCATTACTGCAGACGGAAATAGGAACATAAATTTGCTGTTAATGAAACTGTCAATTAGTGGTTTGCAGTGTTAGAGGAGGCTGATAACACCACCGCTGCGAGTTAAGTGTCTGTACACTCACAGGGGAACCTCACAAACATACACAAGCATGTATCCTGCCGGGCTACCGTGTATGAGACTGGCAAAATAAAAACACATCCGTTAATTTTTTTTTTTTTGGGGGGGGGGGGGTCTAAAAATTTTTATAAGTGTTTAAGAAGTCTGAATGAATGAGGTTCTTATACTGTATATAATAAGGGTTTGAACATGGATTTGTTTGTTCATGGATTCTCCTGTGGGTGTGAAAAGATTTCTAAATAATCCTTGCTAAAAATAATTTTGTTTAACGTCAAGTCAGGCCTTATGTGCCTTAACACATTCACGGTGAACGTATACACTAGCACATGTATATCTCTTCTTTAGCTGCTGCTGCCAAGGTGCAGATGAGAGTGGAGGATAATTATTCCCTTCCCTTCTTCCTCTGCCGCTGCCTTTATCTGATTTGTTTTTCCTCTGGTGCCACATTTTTAGGATGGATGCCAGTGAAGTCACAAACTGCTGCATTCAGAACCATTACATCCTCAGTGAGTGGGCATATGGCCAACATCTGGTATGTACACTGTGACAGACA
The DNA here is from genome assembly GCF_000523025.1 of Cynoglossus semilaevis. Classification (NCBI taxonomy): domain Eukaryota; kingdom Metazoa; phylum Chordata; class Actinopteri; order Pleuronectiformes; family Cynoglossidae; genus Cynoglossus; species Cynoglossus semilaevis. The sequence goes on from NC_024311.1 coordinate 897,789, forward strand.
GCATTGTCTCAGCTACTCTAATAGATATCTGGAGGCAGCTTAGAGTGAGATGACGAGGTTCAACGTTAACTATCCTAAGACGATATAGAGCACCCTAAGTCTTAACTCAAGGCCCAAAAGTGTCCATCCATCCATTTTCATCTGCTTATCCGTTACCGTTCCAAGACTGCCACCCAAATCATACTGCACTGCACAACCCCTTTGTGAACCTTCCTGCGGGTGGTGAGTCCACTGGAAGGCACTAACCGCCCTACCCGGTATTTGATCTTGCCCAGGAGGTGAACCCTGGGGTTCCACACCAATGACAGAGACATTGCCTTTGGGCCAAAGCGCCACTTAAAAAGTGTTTAATAGTATAATGATTGTTTTTTTACAAACAGCAATGTGAACTATTTGTCACTTAAACAAATACTAATCATTGCAGAATCATGTATTAATACGTTATGGAGTATTTACATACACCAGGGGTCACCAACCTATTTGGAACTGCATGATACTTCAAGAGCTATTTGTTTGATACAGATTTTCCGAAGAATGTAATAATAATTAGTTCTGGGACATACAGTAGTCGACACTTTTCTTACCATCGTCATGGCACCGATTTGAATATTATGCAAGTGTAATTAATTATAAAGCACAATAACAGTACCATTTTTGACCCTCTTGTTGACGAGTTTTATTTTTAGAACATACCCCACGGGCACCTTAGGTAGTCCATGGGGGCTAGTAGGTTCCACTGGACATCACATTGGGAACCCCTGATATTGATGGATTTCAACGGTGTTTCTGAGCTCTGAACTGTGTTCCTGAAGTGCGTGTGTTTCACATCCTTGGTGTTTATATATTTTCTTAGACCACTGTGAGTAGGAATCTAAGAGAGGATTTTTGTCTCTTGGGAACAACAAGGACTCTTGTCCACTCTGAAATACAGTTCTTGGAGCTCATTAAAAAATTCATAACCAAAACTTTTATCCAGGCATCGGCACATTTTTTGACTTACAGGCCAAAATTTTCCTAAAATTGAAATGGAAATCATTTTCTACACCATCTATTGGGTAAACATGGGTATTGTAGCAAAAAGGCAGAAGTATAATGATAATATAAATAAATTCTATAATTTGGAAAAGTTTGGCAGGCCAGATTAAAAAGCTAACATTTCAAAGTTCAATCCCAAGCATCTCAATTTAGTGGGTTGAAATGCGTTGTTTTAATGTGTTCTGTAATTACATATACTTAGTGCATAGTCTTAGACACAGTCTTAACACTCTGATGTTAACAGTGAACATGTACAGTGTATGACTTTTCCTCCTGAAGCTGCATGTCTCTCACTCACACGTCCTTAGAAATGTTTTCTACAGCTAAAACATGGAGATCATTCAGACTTGAGGTGCTGTTAGCTTGTTTTGACTGATCAGCAGATGGATGAATCTGATCACTTCATTCATCTGCTGTCACTCACTCAGCTCTAGGTGTGCACGTGTGTGTCCTGAGGCCATTCATAAAACTGTCACACAGGAAATAGGACATGTCTGTCACACCTCTTTATCACACACACAAACACGCACACACCTTTTCTTTCACTTTCCTCAGTCTGCGGTTATTTACCGTTAGTTTTAAACACAGTATTGGATAAATGACGAACTAGTGCATGGGTGTGTGCATGTGTGAAAACAGAGGTGTGTCTACACAGGATGCTGTACTGGTGATTCAAATCCTAGAAATGAGTGGGATTTCCACATTGTTTAAAAGCACTTCAATTGTAGATTCCAGATATTTCACTTATGTCTTATTGCAGAGTAATCTATCACTGAGGTTGGTGCACATCCAAATATCAAGGGGATTAATTAAAAGTCAATTACTTTGTGGAGGGACGTTAGCTTGAGTAAGTGTGTATGTGTGGATTTAGCTGCACGTACGCATCTGCGATGCCCTTTTATCAGTAGCTCAGTGGGGGAAACCAACCTCTGCCTGTGAATTTTGCTCACTTTTAAAAATGTTGTTGCTTATGCAAAATTAATGAGCATTTTAGTTGCATCCCTTTAATGTGCATATAAACCAGCACAGCTTCATGCATAATTAAAGCTCACACAATTAATGGAACACGCACATTTTTAAGCTGGAGTCAATGGAAAAATGAGAAAGAAAGAATAAAATATGCAATAGCAGAAAATAGAATCAAGGAAACATGTTGTTAAGGGTCAACACCAAACAATTTAATATGCAGAATATGAACATCTGTGTACAGCCAGTAACTCTGTTAGAATTAGTCATTAAAATCACATTTTTATGAATTCCTTTCACGTACAGTTTACATTCAGAAATACCTGCAAATTTCAGATATATTTATATAGCATATTTTCCGGACTCTATGTTGCTCTGGAGGATAAGTCACAACAGCCAAAATATGCATACTAAAGAAGATAAAATATATATAAGTTGCTCCGTAGTATACGTTGCACCAGCTAGCTAGAGTGCCCTCTAGCAATAGTCAGTGTGAAAATAACAAACATGTAAATTTTCAGTGGTACAGAAGTAGTAGACACTAATACACAAACCCTCTAGTGGCTGTCAGTGTGAAAATAACAAATGTAGAATTACATATTTTAATATATAAGTCCTGAGTATAAGTCGCAAACCCAGCTAAAAGGATGAAAAAGAAATGCGACTTATAGTCCGAAAAATACGGTAATACTTTTTTCTTCGGTTTACATTTAGAAATACATGCAAATTTCTGATATATTTATATAATTACATCAAATAGCATTATGCAAATTTCCCAATTTTGATTTAAGAATTTGTAGTTGTTACTAAAACCTGAAACCTGGTACGAACACTCCCAGAGTATTTGAATCCTTGTGTTCACTCAGGTGTGGGTTTGGTGTCACTCTGTGACTCCAGCTCTGCAGCTAATCTGATCCTACTCCTTGTCGGTGTGTCAGCTTCAACAGACACATTATTGTCATCGTCCTCTGGCCCTGACACCTGCCCTCCTTCTCCTCCTCCTCCTCCTTACCCTCATCACCTCCTCACCCATCTGATGGTCTCATCACTCCTCACTGCTGAGACTTCCAGCTGACATCCAGACAGACCTCAACCTCCCGCGAGCTGGATAATCAACATCCTGTCACAGCGCTGCCAATATCCTGCTCACACCTGATGGACACAGACCACACACTCATACCCAGACACACAAACACACACTCAGCCACAGCTGCTATTTTAGCTAACACGAGGGATTATTGTTGGAAGCTGGTTATTTTAATCAGTGGTGAAAAAACAAAACAAAACATCTGAGGCAAAGTTAACATAAAAACAGAATTTATAATTATATTATTTTTCTCTACCAACTTTGGTTTTCTTTTTATTTTCTTGCTAAATCAAATAAATAAATTAATCCAAAGCTGGTAATTTCATCAACAGAGGGAGCCGATGATTTGCTAAGAGGGAAAAAGCTTGGAGCAAACCCTGAAGGTGTCCGGCCGACAAAAGATGTAACTCTGATTCTGAGATGAAGTGCTGATTGACGGGTTTTCTACCGAACTAGTGGGACAATCTAGCGTAGAGTGGTAGAAGAGCAGGGGTTTTTAAACTGAAGACGACAAGACTGGTGTGTAGATGAATGATAGAGGACTGGAAATGAGTGAGGAGGTTATGAGGTAGGTGAGGATATACCGCACCCATAATACCCCCACAAACACAAAGGAAAGGGAGGACAAGGAAAACAGGAAAATAAAAGTCACCGAGGACGCAGGACAGATGTTCGTTCGAGGGCAGAAAGAACTAGATCCTGGCTGTCAGAGCAGATGTTTGAAAAAAGCTATCCCCCTCGCTGTGTTCTTTTCTGCTACAACAGATGTGATCTTTGTTCCTGTGCTACAAAGACAATATTAGCAGATAGATAGATAGATAGATAGATAGATGGAGGGGTGGACGGATGGATGGATGATAGATGTGCATGGATGGACGGGCGATAGATAGATAGATAGATAGATAGATAGATAGATAGATAGATAGATAGATAGATAGATAGATAGATAGATAGATAGATAGAACTTTATTAATCCCTCTGGAGTTCCCTTTGGTGAAATTAAGGGATGACTGTCGAAGTAGTAAATGGTGCATTGCAGGAAAAGCAGAGGTTGAAGGAATGACAGTCAGCTGACACTATCCACAGAAGCAGAACTATGTCTATCTGTCAGGGGATCTGTGGACAAGATCCAGAGAAGGAGCAGAGTGAGTGTGGGGATGGGGGGGTAGAAGCTGTCAGTGCAGGATCAATGAAAGAGGTGGAAACCCTGAACCCAGGTTCAGTTCAGAAATCCTCAGGAGAAGGTTCAGATGCAGCAGAGAAGCCGAAGACGTGACCTTCTTGCTGACACTCACTCTCACTGTATGAATGTATGCAAATACAAACACGCATTGATAAACGTGTGTCTGTGTGAAGAAACAGGGATACTGACAGTAAAGCGTGTCGACGGATTTTCCCAACAGAAGTTTATGAACCACTTAAACTCCCAGCATTGACGTTGAAGAAAGTATCAAATTTAAATTGGTACTGAAGGCAGCAATAGACCAATGAGTGTCTCAAAAACTGAAATGTTTCTTTTTATAAATTAAAGTAAATTAAATAATCATATAAAAATCCAACATTTTAATTACCTACTTGTTCGGGGAACTGATGTTTCCTTGAGACATGTGATGTGATGCATCAGGGGTTGGGGGTTTGGGTTGGATACCACCCAGTCTCCAAATCTCAGGTTGGGTTTGCATCAGGAAGGGCATCTGGTGGGAGAACTCTGCCAAATCAGTGTGCAGACTACTGCTGTGGCGACCCTAGATAAAGAGACAAGGCAAAAGTGATTCATTTTTCAAACTTTGGAGGGCTGGAGTGGTGCATCAGTAGGACCCCCATCTGCCACTTCAATGTTCAGGATTCAATACCATCAAGTTCTTAAACTTGTAAACACTGGTAAAAACCAGAAGTGCAAAGTAACAGATTACATCTACTCACGTTACTGTAAATGAGTAGTATTTGTGAGTAATTTCAAATTTTTTAAGTTTACGGAATAAGTAAAAATACTTACTTTTACTTAAGTACATTTTGACTCAAGTAGTTTACTTTGCTCCATTGGAAAAAAATAAATGCGGGGAAAAAACATCTGCGTTAACTGAAAGAGACTGCATTGATGTGCGCACGCAGATTTCCCACTTTGTTAATGTAACTAGATAATGTTAACTAAGAGACAGACTCTAGCCTGTCATTGGATGATGCTGAACAAAAATGGAGGTTGAGGATTGCCAAGCAGAGCTCCTGTGGAACAGATGACTCAGAAAGAGAAGGACATCCTTGGCCATATCTCAGCCAGCTCTTGGTTTTCAAATGAGGCAATAACTTTATCATGAGATGCAGATTGAATGTATGACTCATGTCAAGTAAGTTAAGTAAATTTTAAGTTAAGTGTTTGTTTTTTTTACTTTTACTTGAGTAGATTTTAGATGGGTACTTACTTTACTTTTTGAGTAGAATTTAAGCAAAGTAAAGTTACTTTTACTTAATTACATGTTTGTAGTACTTTTTCCACCTCTGGTAAAAACAAAGTGGTTCTCAATTATTTTATGTCATGCCCCCCCTTAAAGGAGCATGACCCTCTGTCCCACCCCCCCACAACTGACATCCCTGCAAATTGAAATACTACTGAGAACCTGATAACTTGTATATTTTTATCTGTACAAACCAAAGGCTTGTTATCATTCAAGCATATTTACACTTATTTCAAGTATGCCATATTCCATTAGAAGCCTCTCACGCCCCCTCTGGCACCTCACCACGCCCGTCCACCGGGGCCTGCCCCACTATTTGAAGTAGTAGAAGTACTGACCTAGGGAGACGTATAAGAAATAGGACAAGCTGAAAGGGGAATCCTTTTCATTCATGTGATGATCCTCAAACATCTGTATCTGTTTTAAACATTAAACAGGTGTTTTCACATTTTTCCATGTGCGAAAATTAGAGGGAAATCGTCTTCTTTTTTTTCTTTGTCATATCTCACAACAGAACTGTAGTGATTGGTGTTGTTTAAATCCTTCTCTCCAAAGCTGAAAATGTTAATGATTAATAACCTGCCATTTGTTATCCTTACAATGCACTGAGCTGTGTTTTTTTCATTATCTTCTATTTCTGATAGATGTCAAGAACCAGTCAGAGGTAAAAGAATCCAGGAAACTGATTACAAGCTGTTTTTTTTCCTGTAGTGATTCAGTGATTCTTAGACATTTGTCTCATTTTTGTTATTTTACTAATTATCACATTTTATTAAAAATATACAGGTGAGACGACTGTCTCTATTTGTCCTTAGTGACTGGAGCTGTAATCCCTGTTCTTTGACAGGCAGAGAAACTCTCTGCCGGCGCAAGTCCACCAATTTATTAGTCATTTCTCTGGCTTATTGTGTTTGTGTGGTTGTTTAGGGTAGTGGAATATTGCACGGTTTTACTGAGGAATCTGAGAAAACATTTCTAAGTCTGTTAGATAGATAGATAGATAGATAGATAGATAGATAGATAGATAGATAGATAGATAGATAGATAGATAGATAGATAGATAGATAGATAGATAGACAGACTATATTTTTTATAACCCTGTGCAGTCTATTCCTATCTGCCACTGTGCTTGTCTGCTGTGTGTTCAAATGCTGGACCCTCCGCAGGAGGCATTGCCCACCAGTCAACAGGCATGGGCGGGATACACCGCGGTCAGGACATGGAGAAGCAAAAACATTCACACTCAAATTCATACCTGGGTTCCGTTGGCATGCTGTGAAACCTGAGTTGCCCGAGAAAACCCTTGCACACATGGACAGAACATGCAAACTGTGTACAGAAAAACCTGGGATTTAACCAGTGATGTTTTTGCTCTAATGACAGTATTACAAATGTAATTACTGTCCTTTCCGCCTTGTATTTATTCATACATATAGTTTGGCAATTTATTTTTTCTTAAATGTTTATATAATAAAAATGTGTATTTTATCTGGTAAATGTCCTTGTCAGCTCAGATTGAGAGGCTGTAATGTCAGATGGTGAGAAATGATTATCAGGCTGAATGACTGTACTCTTCCTCAGCTGGTGGGAAGTGTAGTCTCAGTATTGATTGGTTGTTGGGGAGCTAATAAGACAAGGTTATCTACGTGGAGACTAAGTCAGTCTTCATACAGCAGCCTTATCTTTATTCCATTTGGCTCTAATCACAGTGTTGAAGATACGGACGTGACATTATAACTCTGGTTTATTGTTTCTGTACCCAGAGCTCCTCCTGATTCAATTGGTTATTGACAGGGAAGTGTAAAATTATGCTGTTTCCTTCAATAACACGACCACTGATTTTAACAACTTCTCAAAATGCTATGACTATGCCCTTTTCACGCTGGTACTTAATATGGTATTTGCGCAGATATACCAATGTTGCTCCCCCTTGTTTATATTGCAAAGCAATGCGCAGTTGCTTCTCAGTGAAACATGTTTCTGCTGTTACCTCAGAAATTGACTGTTTGTGTAATGTGATGATTGTGCCCCAGGATTTATGGTTAGTTCTATTTAATATGACAATAACAATGTTCATGTTAAAGGTGTTTCGGAAAACAAACGTTATGGCACTTTTGTTCATTTACATTGTTCATTCATTTACAGTACATTTCAAATAAAAAAGTGCACTAATCACCACTTTTGAATTAATTATTGCATTGTAACATTGTAATTAGTCACAAGAAGGTTTTTTTTTTTTACTTTATTGATCCCATGTTTAGGAAATTATTGTCTTAGCTGCAACAGGCTGCTAAGCATGTGGTCCTCAGGACTCTCTGCTTTTGAGGCAGGTGTTCCAACCGCTACCCTGTGGAATAGATTTTTAAAATGTTTATTGATGCCCAGCTCTAATATATAAATATATATGTGTCAAATTTACCATAAATAAAACATGTTAATTAGGTTAAGAAGAAAACATTAAGATCATTGGAACAATTTAAATCAAAACAACATTAACAGCTAGGTTTTTCTCAAGGTAGGTTACACTACAACATGTTTGGAATTAACTCTCCTAATATAATGGTAATAAAGGGTTAATTCTGCTTCCTTCAACAAAGTTGAGAAAAGAACATTTTGTCATCATGGTCTACTTCACCTCTCGTTATTTTCCAACAAATTTAGGATTTTATAAATACAAGGAAAAACTCAAGAAAATAAGGCCTAGAGTAAGAAAAGATAAGCCAGGAGTTATCTGAAGACTTGATCTGGGTGTGTGTGTTTATATTCATGTGTATGTTCGTGATTATAGTCCTGCCTGGGCATATTTCAATGTAGTGTAGGGCCATAAACTAAACTGGGTCTAAAAACAGACAGAACAGTGTAACAATAAAAGGTTATCCTGAGCGGGAGTCGACTCCTGGGATTAAAATCCGTGAAGAGAGCAGTAAAGATTACGTCTCACACTCTGGCTACAAGTCAACAGTTCTTCTGATGGACGAGGACATTTTTGTGTCTGTCAGGGAAGCACAGAAAAATGTAAATGTCTGCTGCTTCTAACAGCCCTGGGTTCTGTCCCTAGGGCCAATGCCTGTCCACCACCTCCATCTTCTGTCAACGGCTGGAATTTCTTTCTGGATTATTCTCCGTGTGAATACATGCAGTGACAATGATAAGTTAACAGACCATGCAGACCATCACATTTAAGTAAATCACACACAGTAAGCAATAGCAAGGAAAATGTCACATATGGGAAAAATCAAAATTTTGTGCTGTTTTAGTAGTGTTCAGCTGTAGTGTTCCGAGTCCGTATACAGCATGGACCTAATATATTATAGTTAGGGATGTTCCATATAAACTTTTTGCCGATATGCTGGTATTGTCCAAATACTTAATTTCCGATTCTGATATCAACCAATACCGATATAGTGGGGCAGTGGTGGAAGTTTAGTGTTGCCTGTTGATTGTGACAGTTGGGGAATAAATGTGTGTTCTGGTATAATGTTTTTTTCTGACCATGTTGTACAACAGTGCTGAGTACAGGCAAGATAATAAACCGCTTTCTGATGAAATAAACGCGGCCTCTGTCTCATTCTACCGCTCCACTACATTATGAAGGAGTTAACACTAACGGTTATGGGAGAGGGAGTGAGGAGGCGTGGTGACAGAGTGTGTGTGTATGAGGAACAGAGTAAAGTGTGTGAAAGAAGGAAAAGATGATTTTGGGGTAATTGGGTTGAGAGCAATAAAGGAGTTATTTGTGAGTACCATTATCGTTTTTTCATAAGATAATGAAATTCCGATAACGCAATGCCTGGGTGTCGCCATATATGCTGGAAAAACTGCTGCATCTATCGATATTGGTTGATATCAGAATCGGAAAGTGTTTGGACAATATTAGCATATTGGGGTTTGGCATAAAGTTCACATGGTCATATATAATTGTTTAGATCGGCCTGCGTGATATGAACATGTTTGAACATGTTTTGTTGCAGCATCATATTTTTGACTTAAAGGAATGAACAAGGTTAATTAAGAGAAGGGAACCAACAAAGAGCCAGGAAGAACAATGGATCCATGTTCTAAATTGGGGTTTATATTATATTATAGCTATTTTGCATTACAAATAAACAAAAAAAAGTAAATATACAGAGAGATATCAAACAAAGTCTCTATTTATATGCTCACTGAATTATACTTTTTATTAGCAGCCCTGCATCATTTGATTGAATGAGTATATGACTGAATAAATATATTTACAAATTCACGACGAACAACTAAAAATGTAAATAAACAAGTAAATAAATAAAACTGATGCAATAATTTGAACAACTAAAAATGTAAATAAATAAAACTGATGCAATAATTATGCTTTTTGGGGTTAAAAGAAGAAAGAAAACTCTACTTTTGTTTAAAAGTAATAAGCAAGAGAAACTACTGTAATTACTGACAACACTTGTCAAATGAACAGAAAGTGTCAAACATAAATTAGAGCAGTTATTGACATTAAAGGCCTGACGTAAGTGTCATGTTTTCCCACTGATTTATTGAGCTTCTGTGTATCTTGTGAGACTGTGTTCAGTCAGAGAGAGAAAACAAAACAAACAAAAAAAAAAAAAACAGCAGCCACAGAGAAAGAGGAATGAATGCAAGCTGTTGATTCCCCCCACAGTCTAATGTAAAAAACCAAAAACAAATGTCAGTCAGCAAATGTGACAAACAGAAAAAGATGCACACGCTGTTTATGTTAAGACAAAACCGACACAGTTGACTTAGGGAAATGTAACAAAGTAAGTACCAGAGAGGATCACGTGATGCTTGACATTTAAAATCATATTTAATTGAAGACAACCACTACCACCAAAAGGGCCCAGCCCCACTACTTATGAAGTACTGACTTAAGCCAACCTGGGATTTGGACTGGGTTGTATCGAAGCTGAAACAGATTTAGTCCAAATACAGTAATACCTTGAGCATAATCCGTTCCAGGAGAGAGCTCGTAACTCGAGGTGCTTGTATCTGAAATCATTTATTCCCATAAGAAATAATAGAAAAAAAGTAATCCGTTCCGGCCCTGTAAAAAACTCCCTTAGTGCTAATAACAATGGAAAAAAACATGTTTTTAATTGCTATGGAGACATACACACAAAATATATAGTAGTATATAAGGATTCCTGTGATATAAAATAAAATGTGGTTTTAATTATGCGTTCGAGACAGACGATACAGTAGCGGCTAACAGCGGCATGTGCAGAGGAGGAGATGCGTACGGAAGTGGATGAACACGTGACGTGAACGAGTAAGCGTGCTCTTATCTCAAATCTTTACTCGTATCTCATAGCAAAAAATTTGCTCGAACACTTGCTCGTATCTCAAGGTATTACCGTACGTGACTCATATTGTGCTCTTAATTGTTTTCATTTAATAAACTTTGCTGTTGCTAAAAGAATACGTTCCTTTTAAACAACTAACAATGATTAAAATAAATAATGGAATTTTTACCAAAACTCAAAATAAGGGTTCCCCATCTGTGGTCCTGTTAAACTGATCATCACTAATTGAATGCATTTTAGGACATATCAAATCCACAGTCAACGTGATGTGAATAATCCTGTGAGTTCACAACATCTGACAAATATGACACAACAGCCAGTCAGTATCTCTTTATAGGTGCTAGTATATGTGTGTGTTGTACGCACGGGCAGACGGCCTCTAATGTTGAAACCTTGTAGGTCAGCCAGAAATAAAGGCCTCTAGCTCTGAGCATGAATCGAGTGATTCTGCTAACGCTCGATTCAAACCAGAGACGGGAGGGTGTATGTGTGTGTAGGAGAGCGAGTGTGCATGTGTGTAGGTGTATTTGATTTATCAAAGCAAAGTTAACAACATCCATTTAAATCTAACTAAAAATCAATATTTCATTACCAAATTGTTACCTGGAATGAAGAGGGATGAGGAAGTCTCAGACTGCAGGTGGAGGAAAAAGGTGCCGTCCCCTCGGAGTCCTATGAGGACAGACGGGATGATGCATGGTTCTATCAGGAAACAAGAGGGGGAAGAGGAGGAAGAAGAAGGACAGAGAAGGACAAGGCTGGAGGAAGCTCTTGGTGAAGGTGGATGGAGTGAGAATGAACTTGGCGAAGAACATGAAGAGGAAAGTTAATGTCAGACACAGTTGTACAAACACACACCAGTGTGTGTGTGTGTTGTGTATACATATAGACACATAAAATAGTATATAGTATTATGTGTTAATAAATAGAAATAATATTTATGTCTTCACACCTACCTTTCATTATATGTCTGTCTATAGGGCTGTTGATTCTATTGCATTAATCACATTATTGAATTAGTGAAGATTAAACTGATTAAATTATGAATACATTATAAGGCATAGGAAGAATAACGGGTACTGTTTATCCAGCAATTCCATCGTCCAACCACTTGTAATTGCCCTAATACACAGTCCAAACACGTCATTATTTGTATAGTTTTACTTAATTATTTATATATATTTATTAAAGATTTAATGGTAAAGTAAAACCAGGGGTTGGCGCATATCTCGGTATTGACATCATGGTTCAGTACAATTTTAAGTACGAAAAGAAATGGAGTCACAAGAAATTGACTCTCTCTTTCTCTCTCTCTCTCTCTCTCTATATATATATAATATATATACATAAATATTAGTTTATACATTTACTTTTTTACACATTTTCAACACTACCTGCACCTGACTCTTCAGAAGCAGCAGTGGTCACATCAGCATCAGTAGCCCATCTGGATACACCCACTGTATAATAAAACCATGATTATATGACGCTGTAATGACTTCAATGGAGACGATGATGCTATCATTGTGCTAGAAGTGAAAGAAGGAAACAACAGTCTGACAATCTTTAACACTGACAGGTTTTTCTGCTGCTGCTAAGTGACTCATTTTCACACGACAGCGTTCACGAGTTAAAATCATTGTTATAATGAAGGATTCAATTACAGCTTTTCTTGATTACACAGTTTGACGTAAATCTGAAAATGTATCCTGTCATGTAGATGGAACTAAACGCCAGAGACATCACTGGTTCAGGTTTGAAACCAAAAGTTCATTTAAAATGAATGGGTTTTCTACACAGTTTTCAGGGCGAGGTTTTTACGTTAAAACTCATCGGTAGGAATACACGTACCCTTTCAGCCCTAATATTTATAGGGTATAAATAGTACTATACAGTATGGTTTAGTAGAAAAAGACCTCAGATATTATGGAAAGCATTTAGATGAATGTTTGACTTAAATTCTTCATTCAGAACATTAACTTCGATAAATGTTTTTGCTGATGTCAACAGCATTTTGTTCTTCACATCTGTTTGCTCTGTGTTTTACCCCCCAGTTTAACACACCCCGATGCATCCGTTTGCTCCGTGTGCTCTGGTCCTCCCCAATTTTTGTGAATTCCTACTGAGACTCCATTTACCCCCCAGTTTAACACACCCCGATTTAAACAATCTTAGAATATAAAAATCCACTGTGCATGTCTTTAAATTATTCATGCACTGCTTACATTGAACAACTGTTAACATGCTCGAATAATTAGTTCTACTTGCTTTACATGTTTTCATTTTAATAAATTATGCATTTGTCTTAACTTACAGCAGCAGCAGCAGCAGCGTTTTAACCTTGTACTTCTTTAGAGGGGAAGAAATAAAGAAAAAAACATCATGCATTATGAATTGAACAGAAAAAGATAGAGTTGTGTTGATCAGAAAGTAGTTTCTAGTAAACAGACAACAAATGTTGTCTACTCATCAGAGCAGCAAAGTCTTACTCCAAGTGCTTCAACAGATTGCCTTTTTAGCGTCCATGTTGGTAATCCCTGATTAGTGGTACCCATATTCCGTCTTTCCTTTAATCCCCTGATGATCCTCAGCTGCAATGTGTAACATGATCTAATTCAACTTGATTAGTCTGAAAACTATTGCCCATTTTCTGAGTAAGAGTAAGAAAGTGATGGGCAGAACAATTAAATGCTCTTCCAATAGATGGCAACAAATAGCTATAAAAACTAATGAAAGTGAGAGAGAGATCTTTGTGTCTTTCTTCAATCCCTGCAAGTCTATCAGGGTTTTGTTCAACTAGACAGCTCAGGATTTAACAGTGACTATATTGTGAGTCATCTGATACTAGAACATTGCATTCCATGACATAAACTTTTCAGTAGTGCACCATGAGATTTTTTGACTAAAATATGTGGGGATGCCCGATATTAACTTTTTGCTGATATCCTATATGCCGATACTGTCTAAACACTTTATTTCCGATTCCAATATCCACCAACATATGGCACCAGCATTGTGCATACAATGGTTATTAAAAAAGATTTCATCGTCATATACAGCTGTTTCTCCCCAAAACTATTTTAGGGCACACATCATTTGGTGAAACCCAGGCATTGTTATCGTGTTTTCATTAACGGACCAGGAAAAACCGATAACGATTCTTACAGATATTACTTAATTATGGTAATATCTGGCCAATAATATGGGTTGGCAGATATTTGCAAACATCCGTAAATGGAATGCAGAGGCTGAAGCGCTAAGTAGCAGACTTCACGCTAAAAATTTGTGAAATGTCAGTTTTGTGTCAGAGCTTTGTGTCAAGTGTGAACACATATAACAGTTAGATTCTCCATACCTGTTCAGTTTCTTCACCTCTTCCAGTGCCATCTATTCTGTGTCTCTTTTCTGCCTCACCCCAGTGCCCTCTATCTGCCCTTTTTCCACACAGTTACGTTAGCATTCTGTTTTCACGTCACATCGATTTTTTTTAAATACAGAGTGTATTTATATACAAGTCTGAATGTTGGAAGAACTGATCATATTTCATATTAAGTTTCATATTAGTTGTTTTTGTGTTAATTAAAAAATATTGATATTAGATCAGTTTGATTTTTTTAAATACATAGTGTATTTATATACAAGTGTGTATGTTGGAAGAACTGATCATATTAAGTTTAATATTTAAGTTTCATATTAAGTTTCATATTGGTTGTTTTTGTGTTCATTAAAAAATATTGATATTAGATCAGTTTGATGAAAGTGTTTATACAGTACCATACCTAAACCTTCAGCAGTGAAAACTGCTGAACATCTTTGCACCTCGTATCAATAGGTGATCATCTTTTCTTTTTTCATCATTACTCCATCCAGTTTCTCCTCCTCGTACACGTACTCTCCACATTTAATCATCTCGTCTAAGGTGTTGTGGACTGTCACCTCTGCCATATTTACGGCATCATCAAGCACATTTGCATTTTTCCTAATATGGATATTTCCAATTGAGTTGCTCCTCTGACTGCTGTCGTTGCTGCTTTATTATGTCCACCATCCACCCCCTCCATCGCCACTGCCAAACACTCTCACCACAACAGAGCCTGGATGAGAATGATGAAGTTAATTCCTGCGCCTCCCCATTGACTCGTTCACACCACAAGTCATTCCTGGTTCCTGTGCTGATATTGTTCCACCTGCTTTTGTCTCAGACCAAAAATTAATGCCAACAATTAAAGGGCATTCCCAAACCAGATGATGAAATGAAACAACAGCATCGGCTCTCCTGTTGATCTTAGATTAAATAAAATAAGTGATGGATGTGAGACTATTAGCTCTCTCGTTTGGCACAACTGCAAACGGGGGAATGTGTTAGCATGTTAGCTCTGTCCCTCTGCTACTGGTCTAAACTCAGAGGTAATTTTCAACTTCTTGCTGTAACTGCACTTTTCTTTTCTTTCCCATTTTATGACACTTATGACACAAAAAAACTTTTTTTTACAGCAAAAAACACAAATATTAGAAACACAGTATCAACAATGCAGTAACAAAACCTGTGTAGCATAGATTATTAAAACTATTCAAAACATTCATTTGTTTGGTTTCATTTGTTGTCTGTCATTCTGATTTTTTTTCTGGTTTCTGCTATATTTAAAGCTGGCAAAACACATCTGGAACTTTTGCCTTGTTCCTTCAATAAAAGCACTCATGATTCCTGAAGCACTCATGAGTATTGATGGTACATTTGCAACTCCCAAAGGTAGCAAATGTTTGGTAGAACACAAGTTCGATTCCCGGTTGGTGCCCAAGTTTCCTCTCTTGGTTGATGTTCTCCTTAAGTGTACATGGTTTCTCTCCAGTTTCCTCCTACAGTTGCGCATGCTTAATGGGGGAGTAGGTTGATCAACAGTTGTGCATGCTTAATGGGGGACTAGGTTGATCAAACACTAGATATCGACCATTGCTACAAATGTGAGTGTCAGTGGTTGTTCACTAAATATCGACCATAGCTACAAATGTGAGTGTCAGTGGTTGTTTGTCTCTACATATGGCCCTGCCGTTTGCCAGTCCATCGCAGCTGTGATTGGCTCCGGCACCCTCTGTGTGTCATGTCTGTCTGTTTCCGTGTTTTCCTGTTGTCCTTGTGGGGTAATCTGTGGGATCACACTCACCTGTTGGTAATTAGCTTCACTTGTGTCACCTGGTGTTCCCTGTGTATATATACTCCTCTCCCTCACTCTGTCGGGGTTGGATCATTGTGATTGTGACTGTGGGTTGGATCATTGTGATTGTGTGTTTTTGGATCATTGTGTTAGGTGTTCGTGAGTTTCCCACGCTGTGTTTCCTCGTGTTCCAAAGAGAATTCCATGCCTGTTAGTTCTTCATGTTTTGTTAATTTGGACTCCGTAAATAAAACTACCTGCACCAGAAAGAGTCTCACCAGTACTGCATTTGGGTCCTGCCTGCTTCCTGCGTTGCCCGCACACGACACTGTGACCCTGAAAGGGAATGAGCAGTAGATAATGGATTAATATATATACATATATATATATACTTCAGAGCAGGAGTGGGCAAACTTTTTGATTCGCAGGCCACAATTGTCCTAAATTGAACAGGGGGCCGAGTCAGGAACAGATAGATGGAGTGCACCTACTGGGAAAATGTGGGTATTGCAGGGAAAAGGCAGAAGTACAATGATGATATCAATAAATTATATAACTTGGAAATGCTTTGCGGGCCAGATTAAAAAGCTGAACGGGCCACATCTGGCCCCTGTGCCTTAGTTTGCCCCTTCCTGGTTAAGAGCATATTTTTTCTCTGTACTACACATGGGCCTAGTCACTGCCCTAGTACACCCAGCAACACACATACACAAACTCTATATGTCTACATAAGTAACCTGATCATTATCGGTAAAACCCACCTTTTAATAGTTACCCATTTAAAACAATTAAACAGACCACGGTGTGGACAAACAGCTAGGACATGGTTGAGACTCAGCCTCAAAATAACAAAACTGTTTTGCAGTTTTGCAACAAGGTCTCTCGATCTTTTGACAGGCCTTCCTTGCCCTAAACACTCACACACATAAATCTGTCTGATATTAATAATGAATGAATGGCATTTTCACCGAGTGTGTGTACGTGAGTGTTTGTGTAATGATTTGCACTGCTGATTTTCTTCTACTCAAATCTGTATTTGTTGAGAATGAAGAAGGAAATGCCATGGAAAATCTGATTTATAGCTCCATCAGCTGAGTGAATTGTGCGGGTTGATTTAAAATTTTCTCACTTCACCTCCTCTGTTTCCTACACCTCTCGCCCTCTGCTACCACTGTGAGTTGCTGAAATACAAGAGTAAGCAGGGACATCCCCACCCCACTGCTTCCCTGTAGGGCGGTGAAAATGTCAGGGTTGTACACACTGCCCCCAGCATGCTACTGTTGCTGCTGCAGAGATGAGGTCAAGGGTTTCAATAATTCTGTTTTTGAACACTGAGTCTTTACTGCAGAGATTGGTGTCGGCCAACAACTGTTTACTCCTGAAGGCCTGAGGGGAAACTGCATCTCTGCCGTGCTGCAAATGGCAACAGTATAAAAATTGATGTGCAGAATTAGGAACAGAGGGAAAATAAAAAGGTCAAATATAAACACACTGCACACATTTTATTCACTAAATTTAATTTACTGGAATAACTTTGACTATTTTTCAAATTGTGGCTATGCTTTCCAACCAACATTTGCCATCACTGTTGTTCTTTCTCGGCTAAATCTCAACTTTGAACATTGGGGACAATAAGATGTCAATTAGCAACTGTATTATTTACTTATTATACTTTTTTTCTCTGCAGAGAAAACCAGTGTTGATTAATCAGATTCTGCAGAAGACTGTTTCAACTGCATCCTGTTTTTTGGCAGTATTCATGATAGAGATACTGTTCCAACTGCATCCTGTTTTTTTGGCAGTATTCATGATAGAGATACTTCATTTCTGACAGGATAATACTGTACATAACCATTTTGCAAGTAAACAGAATAATGGTTGTCTGTTCTGCCTGCTGCTACTGATGCTGTTTCCTCCACAGAATGAGAGAAGAGGAAAACTAGGAATGCATGGCAACGAGACAGAGAAGCATTGGCAGTGATTTGTGATGTATACTGTGTAAACAGAAGGATATATAGCTAGGTTTTATTTTTTGTTTTCTGTACTTTTAGTGATGCATTGTTGTGGATATGTCTATATATGTCTGTGGAAAGTCAAAGAAACAAGACTGGAAAAAGGTACCAGGTGTTTACACTCTCTACAGAGTGGACTTCCTCAACCAAGAGGTCTCAGCCCATCTTATGCTGTCCCATGTTTTTGATCTTTGGCCTCAGGAAACTGGCTAAACATTAGAGAATGATAGAATGATAGGTGGGTGGGTGGGTGGATGGATGGATAGATAGATAGATAGATAGATAGATAGATAGATAGATAGATAGATAGATAGATAGATAGATAGATAGATAGATAGATAGATGTGCAATTCAATTCAAACCATCTTTGCTTATAGCTGGTTTGGCCAATTTTGTGATGTGATTGAATGAACAAAACATTCTTAAACTTTGTAAATTATGAAACTTTACTGTCCAAGAATAAGACAGGACTGAGAATAAATGATGTGAAATCCAAGAACAGAGAATGCATGTCCAAGAATAAGACAGGACTGATGTGAAATCCAAGAACAGAGAATGCAATTGGTTTCAAGAGCAAGACCCAAGTAAAACAAAAATACTACTTGTGTATTTCAGTGTAGCTGCTGCTGGAAGTTCTTCGAGCCTTGTTACAACCAAGGTAATCCGTTTGATCAGCCTGAAGGGTCTCCAGAAAATAAGTCACTACAAGATTAGAGAGGTAATTACTGGGCCAGAGCAGATGCTAATCAATGGAGTTGCTTCAGTGACGAGGACATGCTTTCAGTTCTGGCTGCTGGACCAAGAAGGAATAGAGGCCATGGGTGATAAGTGAAGGAAAGAAAGGAAACAACAACAACTACATTTGTTCTTGTGATGATCAAACATGCACTGGTTTAAAATTTTCATTTAAATGTTTTGTTTTTGGGTTTTTTTTTTCACATGTCTTAACCATGTTACTGCTTGATTGTAACATGTGATTGATGGGGCTGCATTAAATTGGCAAAGGGGTGGGTGAGGTGTGGGTGGGGAATGGAGGTGAGAGTGAGCTGCAGAGCGGCACCATATTGACATCTCCATTATTTACTGAGTGATCGGAGCAGCCAAAGGGCTGCTGATTAGAAAACAATAAATGCTGTTATTGGGGATGTGAATGAGTGTGTGTGTGTGTATGTCTATTCATATGTGCGTTTGTACAGTATATGCGTGTGTGTTTTGGGGTGCTGGCTGTGTGACTCTCAAGGTGTTTCTAAATATTTAAGACACTGAGAGTAGGACACACATTCAACTGGACATAGAGAATTTACATACATTTCAATATCTTAAAGCAGAAGTGTCAAACATACGGTCCGTGGGCTGGAACTGGTCTGCTGGGGTGTTTCAAACTAGCCCGCTTGATGAATTTTAAAAATGCGGAAAAATATGGAGCTAGAACAATCTCAAAAAGAATATTAAATGCACAAACAAGGATTCACAAATGTATTTTGAAAATTCACAAATGTATGCATGTGAAGACATAGTTAGTTTCATAAAATACATTTGTGAATTGTCTAACATGCATTTACAACTGCCTGGATTTATTTGTGGATTCTTGAGACTAGCGGTGATCAGATTCACAAATGCATTTTTTCTACATGGGGTCCGTCAGCAGCCAATCAGATGTCTCGTTCATTTGCAGCCAATCACACGACTGTATCTCCACGAGGGGCCTCGTGTGAATTTACAAATTAAAAGCATATTATAAATGCGCGTTAGAGAATTCACAAATGTATTTTATGAAACTAACAAATGTATTTTATGAAACTAACAAATATATTCACATGCATACATCATTCACATGCATACGTTTGTGAATTTTCAAAATACATTTGTAAATAATCCAAATGCATTTGTGAATTTTCAACGTACATTTGTGAATCCTTGTTTGTGTATTTATTTTTTTTGAGATTGTTCTAGCTCCATAGAAAAACGCACAAACCTTTTGTGTTAGTGATGTTTTGTCAGATGATATGTCATTATATAGGAATATTTTAAAATAATCTTGCTAACTAAATTTGCATTAAAACAAAGGATAAATAATATAGACTTACTGAATACATGTAAAGTGTTTGATTCTTCAAACATACAGTACGTACCAACCTCTTGACCTATCTATGGCTTTTAAAAACATATTTAAGATTTAATCTACACCTATTTTAATATCTTTGATAATCATGTAATAAAATCAGTATTAATAGATAAGATCTGGAGTAAATATTGACAAAAACAGTGTGACAACCCCTTTGAACTGAAGAAGCCTCTTGGATGAGAGGTGAAACGACTTTAAGAAACCTACTCCGTCTAGTTGCCTTCGATGTAACTATTTTTGAACCCCCTCGATAATGATCATTACTCTTTAAAGATACAATTTTTTTACACAATTTATACTAAATTATATAAGTTTTCACTGGCAAAGCTCAAATATTCAAAATACAAAAAAGACCAACCAATCCGAATAAATATCGATAGCATTTAATATTGCCTCAAAAATAGCCTTCATATATTCACAAATAGAAATAGAAACAAGTTTAAATACAAACAAGATATATTTATCCATGTGATTATTAACACAGAAAAAGCTTGCAGTCAGTAAGGCAGTTATTGGTTAACTTTTCTGATGAAAATGTCAACGCAGTTTCCTCTACACTCCACACTCCTGAGTGTCAGTCTGTAAAAGTCTTTGTCTTGTCTCAGACTCAGTCTGGTCTTGACTTCAGCAGCAGCTGTAGGTCTGTATAATAACTTGTAGTATCAGACAGGTAGAAGCTGGCCTGTGTTGGTATTAAAGAGAAGACAGATGGTCTCCATCCTCTTGGATATATGTCTGCTGTGGATGGAGAAGCAGAGAATCAGATAATTCACTCTTAGTTTTCCACACGACGTGTGTGTGTGTACGCGCCAATTTATGTGTGTGTTAATGTTATGTGACAGCACTGTCCTTGACTGCAGCACCTGTCACTACTCTATGAACGGGGGGCGCTGTCGCGCTCAAACGTGACAGGAAAGAGGAGGGAGGATAAAAATACACCCTTCCGACAGTGATATGATCCAATAATCAGCTGACAACTGTCACTGCTGTGTCGGTTCAGACTGAAACCAGGAGAGGAAACAGAGAGGATTCTCTCTGACTTTGAGTCTACGTCGCAAAAAAAAATCCAATCAATATGTTCAGAAATCAAATATGTAAATAACATCAAAAAAGATAAGAAAAATGTGGCTGGTTGGTAGACAAAAATTATTATTAATATTATTTTTCATTTAAACAAATAATGAACTAAATCACATCAACACTGTATTAGTTAATAACTTCTCATCACAGCAGTATACAGTGGAACCTTGAGATACAAGGTGCTCGTATTTTGTTTTTTCCCATAAGAAATAACAGAAAAAAATTAATCTGTTCCGGCCCTCTCCCCTATTAGTGCTAATAACAATGGAAAAACATGTTTTTTTTAATTGCTGGCTGTGTGACTCTCAAGGTGTTTTTAAATATTTAAGACACTGAGAGTAGGACGCACGTTGTCATGTCTGTCTGTTTTCTTTTCCTGCTGTGTGGGGTAATCTTTGTGATCACACTCACCTGTCTGTAATTAGCTTCACTTGTGTCACCTGGTGCTCCCTGTGTATATATACCTCTCTCCCTCACTCTGCCCTTGTTGGATCATTGTAGTTGGATCAGTGTAGTTGGATCAGTGTGTAAGTTAGTGACTGTTTTTGTGAGCGCTGTTTTTGTGAGCGCTGTATCCTTCGTGCCAGCGTTGTGTCGAGTTTTTTGTTGTAGCTGTTTCTAGTTTGTTCCTGAGCAAGTCTGTTGCTGTGCTCAACTCTCTTCGTGTTCTCAGCTCTGCTCGACTTTGCGTATGCTTCAGTCCTGGTTTTTGAAACTTAGAATCTTCAAATGAACTACCTGCACCAGTACTGCATTTGGGTCCTGCCTGCTTCCTGCTATGTCGATGCCCGCACGTGACACACATTCAACTGGACGTAGAGAAGGTAGGTTTTAATTATGAGTTCTTACCCTTCGGACAGACGATACAGTAGCGACTAATGGCGACATGTGCGAAGGAGGAGAAGGGGGGGAAGAGAGTTGGCCTGTACATAGAAACTTGATTCTGTAGCATACCTTCTTTTACTTTTCTATATTTTTTTTTTGTTTTGCTTTTTTTGCTTTGTATTCTTTCTTTTGTGGGCACCACGCTCATATTTATTGACAATTTCATGTTTTATTTCCTTGGTCATCATGCGTTTCTTCTTCATCCTTCATCTTTACCACTCACTTTCTTAGGACTCATCATTATGTAAAGAATAATGCACAAAAAGAGAGAGAAAATCACATATATAATGCAAACACAATATGGAAGGCTTGGGGGAGATGCGTACGGAAGTCGACGAACAAATAAAGTGAACAAGTGAAGCGGCCTGGTCTGATCTGTACATTCTTACAGCTTTGTGTTTTATTAGCCAATTATACCAAACTGAAGCTCATTATGTATTTCTATGATAATTAGCTCTGGAATACAGTCATTAACTGAAACTGTGTAGGATGCTTAAAAATGCTAGAGAATCAGCACACCCCTGATTCTGGGGTTGTAGACCAGTTCATGTCAAAAGTACAGCAACAAGATACAGATTTAACTGCATCAACGATGTCTCTGCCAGACAACAGTTCAGGGGAAGAATGAGGTTTTGTGGATTTTGAAAATCTTCTACTAAAGACACACCAAATGGTGTCGTAACAAGGTGCAGTAATATGGTGTCTGGTAAATAACAACAGATAAATCAGTGTTACCTCTCTGTCACACTGATGGAAATTTCTGACACACACACACAGATTTAGGTCTCCAAATGTCCCTCTGATGACCAATACACATGCATATTGTTGTAATGGGTGGCTGCACAGTCTGTTCACTGACTTACCCCACCCCCAGTCCACACACATAAAATCAGTCGGCTTCTTTATCATTATCCTGCAGCGCTAATATCATGAATGCAGTGGCATGGGGAAAAGGAGGTTTCTAGTGTTAACATGTAAAATAGTAGATATTTTCCGATAGCTGGAACTATAGAAAAGCTTGAGGGCAGTGGTTTAATACGATAAATCCAAAACTGGATTAATAAAACACAGACCTTGAATTCAAATATGCAAGTTGAGCTTATTTTAATTCCATTTTTTTTTTTACAGGAGCATACAAAGTGACACAAGTAGTTATTTTTCTATTTATTTTTAGTTATTCTCTTTGATATAAATCTATTTCAGATCAACCTCTAAACCCGGTGTCTGCCATTTTCCCAGGAGGCCACATGTGAAATTGAAATGGGTTTAGAGGGACAGAATAATATACTAATTAAGTTCTGCCTTTTGTATGTATATGTGTTTATTCTCTCTCTCTCTCTCTTTCTCTCTCTCTCTCTCTATATATATATATATATATATTCAAGGATATAGAAGATGTTAGAAGCATCTTACCTGGGCTGAAGAGAGGAGGAACTTGACAATGGCTCAGAGGTCCATTGTCCTCTTTTCAGATGAAAGTCTTCCAAAGTATGGAGGAAGAGGAGGGAGGCACACCAGCCATGTTGCTTGAAGTCCTGTGTGAATTTCCCAGAGTCAGTGATTATTTGGTGCCATGTCTGCTGGTGTTGGTCTATTGTGTTTCTAAAATAGGGTCAACACAGCCAACTACCACCACATTTTAGAGCACTCCATGCTTCCTCCTGCTGACATGCTTTATGCAGACACTGATTTCATTTTCCAGCACCTGCCCGCTCTGCTAAGGGTACCAAAAGCTGGTTCAGTGAACTTGGTGTTATTGTGCTTGATTGGCCAGCAAACTCACCTGACCTGACCCCCATCAAGACTCTATGGGCTATCTTCAAGAGAAACATGAAAACACCTGACCCAACAATACAGATGACCTGAAGGCTGCTAGCAAAGCAACCATTACATCTCAGCAGTGCCACAGTCTAGTCACCTCATGCCATGCTGTATTAATGCAGTAATTCAGACAAATGGAGGCCCAGTACTGAATGCATAGTCATGAACATACATTTCAGAAGCCTGACATTTGCATAAAATTTTTTTAAATTAATGTTATGTAATATTCTAATTTTCTTTTTTTTAATTAATGTTATGTAATATTCTAATTTTATAGACACTTAAATTTGGGTTTTGTATTATCTGTAAACTAAAATATTTTAATCTGTGTAATAAAAATATGATATAGTTCTCTATCTGAAATGATTGAGGAAAGTGGCTCAATCACCTATATATCTATATGTACATATCTATCTACCTATATTTCACCCTATAATCACCTATTGGACTGCCAACTATTGAGTCTGAAAATACAGATCACTCTGGTGTGGCTGAGTGTTTTTTATTTTTCTATTTTACTTATACATGCACTTGAATGCCATTTTGTACCACCATCCCTCTAAAAAGACACCTAGCCTGATCGGAAGTACCTGATCGATTTGCAGTATGGCCCAGATTGGCGCATGCAGCAAAAGGCAGGGCTGCAAATCACTACATATCACAACAAACAGTGCCGCAGTCACGGGTCTACTCAACTCAATTACTACACAACTTACACTTTAAGTTTCGCACTCTCTTTTTTCCTACCCATAGGGAAGAAAATCACATCGTAACTTTTTGACATCTTGTTGTCCTTTATTTATTTAATCACTACCTAAAGCCTAGGTTGTTTTCAGGGTCAGCAGGGAATTTGTGGTATAGAGCAGTTCTCCAGTGCTTCAGATAAAATAAAAATAAGCCTTTTTTACAAACACAGATGGGATTAAACCAAACGGACAAAGGGGAGAAATCTGGATCAAACAAAACTACTTAAAGTATCTATGATTTAAAAAAAAACAGCAGAAAATGTCCTTAGCGTTAGCTCACATTTGCACACATTCGACTCTTTACTTTTGACTTAACCTCTGGCTCAAAGCCGCTGCTGAGTTTTTATTTATTTATTAGATAATATGAATGTTGGTGATAAATGTGGCTGTGGTAAACACATAGACGAAGCTAAGAGGATAAAAAAAAAACTTTTAATCCATATGTTTGAAGACGTGGACCACATTGCTCCAATTTGGTTTCCGGAGAGTTTGATTTAAAAACAGGATTTTAAGCTAAAGATACTGCAGAAAATGTGGAGTTCTTCTCAGCAAAAGGAGGATAAACACCCAGACCTCCATCCTCTACCTCTTCTCTTTTTTCCCTCCTTGTTTATCCCCTTTCTCTCCCACATTCTTTTCCTTTCCTCCTCTATCCCTTTCTTCCAGAAACATTTTCCTACAATTCTTTGTTTTTCTCTCCCCTTTCTTTTCCCTTAATCTTAAGTTCAGCCGCAGAGGTCACACAGATCAACTGGACTGTAAGATGATTCTTTCTGTTAATATATACCATTATTTTTTTTCTCTCTAAAATTATATATCCTCCTAGAACCGAATGATGGAATTAGAATTTCTTTTATTGACATTGTATTTAAATGCAACACAACTAGAGAACAGCTCCAAAAACATGTCTCGCAAACACATCAACATCATGTTGCAGCATATGTATGAAGGCTGGGCAATGATTAAAGTTTTTAATCGTGATTATTCGCACTGATACACAAAATATAATGAGGTATATATGAGGTTTGTAAAGATTAAATAAATACATAAATAATATAATAACTATTTCGCCTCTACTTTGTGATTTTTCCCATTTCGCCATGGGTCTTGGAACGCAACTACCGCAATAGCAGAGGGACCAGTGCATTACTCTGGATGGTTGACCCTATATATATATATATATATATATGCTATTTGCTATTTCTAAGCTGTATGTTGTTTGTTTGTTTTTGCTATTTGATGACTTGCAGTATTGTTTTTGTAATAATTAATAATGATTAAGTAAAAGTATCTTTGATTTGCTCAAATTCTACTCAAGTAAAAGTACCTTTCTAAAAATAAGTAAAAGTAAAAAATATATTTAATTTAAAATGTACTTTAAGTAAAGTTACCTAGTTACTTTAAATTACTTGAGTCATATGTTCAATCTGCATCATATGATAAAGCTGTACAAAGCTTCACAAATACGTTATTATACTTCACAGTATAATGCTAACGCTATTCGCAGTTATAACGCTATTTGGCTTCATTAAAATAGTGGTAAATCATGCCCACACAATTTACTTTCAGTTAATGCAGATTGTATTTTCCCCAAACTTAATTTGTTATATATAATATCCCGGATAAAATACAGTTTTATTAAAATAGTGGGAAATCATGCCCACACAATTTACTTTTAGTTCATGCAGATTGTATTTTCCCCAAACTTATTTTTTTATATATAATATCCCAGATAAAATACAGTTTTCATCAATTTATGTAAAAGTACAACAATGTATGTAGTACTCTTCTTCAAGTTCCCAATATACAATATTACATAAAATAAAAAGGTACCATGAAGGACCCTTTAAAAAGGCAGCCAAATTATTGAAAAATCAGGTAATCTTTAAGGAGAAATCTTCAAACAAAAAAATAATGGAGCTGGGAACTTGTTCTTCCGTCCACCCATTCCTGGGACATGTGAGCCTTGTCTGGTGAAGGCACAGTCTTCCTGCATCACAAATTCCATCCGTAAAATATGTTACTCTCTATCACTAACGTCGGGTGAAAATCACCCGAACGCATGCCTCTTGAAAAAATCATAGATGGGTGGAGGGAAACAAACTTACCATCCATGCAACTCCGACAGCAGCAACACAATGAAAATCATATGACAGTTTAACATGTTAGTGTTCTAGGGTTAAGTAAAATGACCTATTCCCGAAACAACTTCAAAACTTACAAATTACTCACAAAAACTACTCAATTACAGTAACTTGAGTAAACTGTAATTTTCCACCTCTGTTTAACTCTATGGTTTGGAGGAAGTTACTGTAAGTAAAGATCTAACAGAGATTACATATTATATCAGGAGAATTCAGGGATGTACACTGACCCTCTGACTTTTTAAATTATGTGGAGAGGAAGAAGTAAAATATGTTTTTGATGCCAAACTGGGGTTTGTTATACAGTAACTGTGAAACTGCTCTGCTCTTTTTACTGCTCCCTAGTAGCAAAACTGGCAGATTTGTGCTGTGAAATATATATTTATATGTATGTCTGCTGCCAACATGTGGACTTTTAGGGATATGTACATGATTGTGCACAGACTCCTATATCTTTAGAAAACACACACGCATACACATTTTTTTGCAGGAACAGATGTGCTCATGTACTGTATGTCTCATTGGAGTCCAATAACTTCACCGTGTTATAAGAGCAGAACTTACAGCTTGGCCCCTTCTACAAATCCACACAATTCTACTTTATGGTTGTGCTGTGAGAAAAACTGAATCCAGAGAGGAATTTAAAAAACAGAATAATATAACTATTCCAAGGAACAGAGAATATACATTAACAGAAAGAGAAATGCCTGATCACTGTATCTTTAAGTGATTACATACGTAAGTTCCATACGGTAGGTTGGTGCAGTATAAGAAGAAGCAGCTTTACTTAATATATTTACATAATTAGGGTTGTCCCAATAGACAGCTTTACTTAATATATACATAATTTACATAATTAGGGTTGTCCCAATAGCATTAACATATTTCCTGGACTATAAGTTGCACTTTTTTGTTATCCTTTGGCCGGGTTTGCGACTTACTCTCAGGTGTAACTTATATATTAAAATACAGACAGTGCCCAACTTACGAAGTTCTGAGAGACTGTTTGTAAGCTGAACTGTTCATAAGTTGTTATATAATTGCCATATGAGGTCATTTAAATGCCATTACTACTCTAAAGAGGAAAGTACTATTCCCTAAGAGGTACCAGAAACAATTACAGGACAAAAACAACACATGATTCTATATATCTACTACTGCTAACCTACTAATCTACTAACATCCTCTGTTCAGGTTTCTCAACAGTGCGCTGCTACTCTTTTTGTATTTGTATTTGTTGTATTTATTGTACTATACTTATCTGTGTGTTCTTACTGCTGCTGGAGCCTTAATTTCCCAAAGGGAGCTCCCAAGGGATCAATAAAGTTCTATCTATCTATTTGATTATACAGTATATAATAAAAAGAAAATAAAAAATGACTGTAGTACCGTACTGTAACTTACCTTTAGAGCGAAGTCAATGTGCATACGTAGACGGCGGAGGAGGAAAAGGAGAAGGAGGGAGGAGTTATTGTTGGTGAGAGGCAGAGTTGTCATCGGAGAGATGGTATGCTTTTTACCACTACCACTAGCACTAGCCCTAGCCTTTGCTTTATCAGCCATGATAAATAGGGTTAACTTGTATGGAAACAGTAAATTACCCAAGGCGGTAAGAAGCCTAACGTGCTGAGATGCTCATGGAGACACGTACAAAAGCAAACTGGGTTGTGGCATGCGGTTCAAAATGTGAACCTGCGAACACAATACGGTATTTTACAAACATTTATGGACAGTCAGTCAGCGGCTGTTCATGTTTACAATTGTCTGATGTTTGTATCTCAGGGAACTGCTGTATATCATTTCACGTTTGTTATTTTCACACTGGGAAGGGTACTCTAGGCTTGTGTACCAGTATCTGCTACTCTTTATAACCACTCATATGTTTTTTTTTTCTTCATTATGCATTTGTTTGGCTGGTGTGACTTATACTCCCAAGCGACTTACCTTCCGGAGAATACGGTATTTACAAACCGATATAGTATATATGAATTTTCTGTTGTGTATTCATCAAGTACAGAGTACAGACACTTCTTTTGGTTAGCTTTTGATTATATATGCAATGAACTGGAAGTCTGAGGGAAACAACAAGAGGAACACAGTGAGGACACCAAGCAGGAAAATGTTCTTGACCCTGACAATACATCAGTAAAACTAAGGATTAAGTAAATATTAAGATAAGCAACATTCTGCATAGGTAACAAAGCAAGTGGAATAGAAAGGGAGTAAAGCTTCTATACCAGGGGTACCAACTATATTTCTCAGAGGAACAGAATTCATCGGGACAGACAGCTTGGGTAATGGACATTCAAATAAAATGGAATAAAAATTGTTAATTTTATTGTTAAAAATATAAAGTGTCTATTATTATTAATTTTGTTACCAAACATATATACTATTGGTGTGTCAATTGTCAACTCACGCTTCAACATGACAGGGCTCAAACTGCTCTCAACTTTGTCTATCGTTCTCGCACCCCATGTACCCATACGCACACAGCCATTCACAGATAGACACACCCTACTAGTATAACACACAGTAGCCTACCAGAAAAGTCATTGGTCGCTAGCGCTATGAACTTTGTTGGCCAGTAAAAATCCATAAATTACCTGCATCATTGTTTCCTGTAGAATTTGAAGGTCTTCATCCTTCAACCACTGTCTCACTGATGTATTTTAGTGCATGCTGCTCTTTCCTTCTCCTAAAGATCAATAATAATCACCTTGGTCTTCCCTGTGTTTAGCGAGAGATTACTGTCTTGAAACCAAGCCACATCTCTTCTGAACACTGTCTCCTCTATAACATGTCCAATGACTGTGCTGCCATCCTCAAACTTTATTATGATGGTGTTGAACTTGGATACAAGGCAGTCTAAAGTAAAGTGGTAGGCTCAGCATAGAGTCCTTACGCTTAGTCTAGGAGTCTTGGTGCCAGATTTTGTCTGCACCTGTGACTGACTGGGGTCAGTCTGCAAGAGAAGTTCAGCTCCATGTTGCAGAATGTAAGTGTAAACCCAAAGATAAGGAACATTTCAGAATTTTTGTGGAATAACCATATTCAGTGCCGAGCTGTATTGTATATGAAGCATAACAACGTGTCTGTGGGGACTACAGCATTGACAGCAGAATTAGTTGACCAGTTTCCAGGACTGTCCTTTCATAGCACTTCATT
>NC_024311.1:931869-933700 GCF_000523025.1 Cynoglossus semilaevis
AATAGTATTTATTCAAGTTACAAATACAGTTCATTGCTGTGTTACAAAAAAAAGTTATCAGTTTAAGAATCTCAGCAGTATGGACCTTAATATAAGGCAATTAAATAGTTTTTAAGTTTCCTTCGAGCTCAGGAGTGGGCAAACTTTTTGACTCACGGGCCACAATTGTCGGGAGGCTGGGTCAGGAGCAGATAGATGGAGCGTTTGTGTGAACTAAGATATATTACATGTCATGCATTAAGGCTAAAATGCTCATTGGAGCAGTGGATTAGTGGTTAAGGAAGCAGAGGTGCCAGTGGTGGATTAGTGGTTAAGGAAGCAGAGGTTATATTTCGTTGTGTGCAGTAGTGTGCTGTGTCACAATGACAAATAATTCACTTGCGGGGAAAAGGCAGTAGTATAATGAAAATATAAATAAATTATATAATTTTAAAACGTTTTGTGGGCCGGATTAAAAAGCTGAATGGGCTGCATCCAGGTCCCGCGCCTTAGTTTGCCCATGCCTGTTCTAGCTCATCAAATGAAATGACTCCAGCTTCTGTATCTGAGGCCCTGAAACAGTAGCTGAACTTCCTAAAATCGCTACTCTCTAATCCAACTGAATTCTACTCTCATCTCTGCCTTTTCCGCTTTCTCTCCTTTCTTTTATCTTTTTCTGCTCTTTATCTTTTTCTCATCCTGCAACGTTAATTCTCACCAAGGGTCCAATTATCTCTGCAAACACCTCTACTCAGCAGATAACGCTCAACTCTGCATCACTAATGTTGCCTGTTCTCTAAAGCTCTTAGCTGCCGGAGGAGTAGGAGGAGGCAGCTGTATCTCTATGTTCAGAGCAGAATTTAGTATTGATGAGAGAAAAAAAAAACTCTGACAAAAATCCAGAGAAAAGATTTTTCTCTTTGAACACAAGTGAGTGTGACTCTACTTGTGCTTCTTTTCTAGAACAAATGAAGAAAAACGGGATGAGGGTAGAACCCTCAGAGACCCTCAGAGCCTGAATTAAACGCCTTAATTGCCTTTGTTGCCTCCAAACCCTTAAATTTGTAAAATTACTGCTAGGCCTTTGCATCAGTCAATGTTATGACACGATGAATAATTTAATTTCTGTGTATCCTCTAAAAATCAATGGTGGCCAGCACCAACGTTTGAGTAATTTTCAGCTTTTATTTGTCCTCTAAAACTGTCTTTCTCTAAATGATCTCAGCTCTTTGAATCTTTTAACAGCAGCCCTCCATAAAGCATGTTTATGCTCAGCTGGTGAAAGCATCAGTTTGGGACTTTTGAAAAAATCTGCCAGCGGCTGCAGCTCGCTAAGTGCACGGCGCTGCCACTAAATCACAGGAGTTAAAGTTTTACTGTGGCGTTATGGGTAAAAATGCCTTGTCAGCCATCTGCCACCTCCTCTCCTGGCAGCCATATTTCCAGCTCTGCTCAGGTCTTGAGAGGAAAATGAGCAGGGCCCAGCGGAGCACGTTGGAGGTGGAGGAGGAGGGGGGGGTGGGAGTAGAGGAGAAAAGATCAAAAGTGAGTCAGATGGTAGAGGTGGCTCCAAACTGCAGCTGTTTGATGATGATTTGCAGAATGAAGGAGGGCAGGGAAGATCGACGATCTACAACCTGATATCCAGCTTTGTGATTTGAACATTTTGGAGAATGAATAACAGATTTTATAGTTAAGATCAACACATCCTCAAAACTTTCTTTGTGAACATTGAGCTGTTTTTGCTTATCTGGCAACTTTGACCTATTTGTCATTAAACATTTTTAGTTTATGTTCTGCTTGGTTTAATCTGTTATCTACAACTTTGGATTTGTTTTTATTTTCAAGCATC
>NC_024311.1:933878-956437 GCF_000523025.1 Cynoglossus semilaevis
TTGTGTTGTTGTTTAGCTGATTTTTGGTTAGTTATTTTTTTTTTTTTTTTACAGTTTTTTCGATCATCGCACCCAAAAAAGAATTAGGACACATATTTTGTTTTCAGACTTGTTTATTTCCCACATTTTAAATGTAACTGTTTTTACGTACCTTAAACTTGTCCATGTTAGGCTAGCATTGCCAACTTTGCTCAGTTGGCAGTAGTGAGATTTTGTGTGTGAGGAGGGGCTGCTACTGCTGCTCTGCATGGATCGAACGAGTGACAGCAAAAACGAAAGCAAGAATTAAAAATCACACAGACACCTTTGCAATATTATTATCAGATGTTTATTTTACACCACCTTTAACCATTGTTTTTTCTTCTGTTTATATAGTTTATATATAAAGCTGTTTTTTTTATTAACCATGAGCCATCTTTTTGCCTTTAGCTTTGTCTTGGTTATAGTTGTACTCTTCTTTATGGTTAACACTTGAAACTGATTGCACCATATTTACATTACTGTGCTGAGGTTTGGTGAAATAATTACCAAACTCTTTTACAGTCACTTACCATCCTGCAGTGAAGAGCAATAAGGACTATTCACAAGGCCAACTATTTGGAACACGCAGATCCACTCTTCACACGGTGCTGAAATTCACTGACATCAATCATTGAGTATTTACCTGAAAATACTCAAAATGTGTTCAAAAAATCAAAAGGCAGGTCATCAATTAAGGGGAACACAAATTCAAAATCCTAAATATATGAACAACCATGAGGTTTCTGTATATATATATTATTGGTGTCAAAATGTGGAACAATTTAAGTTAGGAACTAAGATATTATTGGTGTCAAAGTGTGGAACAATTTAAGTTAGGAACTAAGGCCAAGTCCAGATACAGACCAATTCAAGAAAATGTATGAAAACATGATGTTAAGCTGTGATGATTATTGGTTATTATTATGCAATACTTCTTGAATGCTATGGCATGGTGATGAGCGGCCGATAAGTCTAAGTAGATACAGTATGTAAGTATGTATGCAAATATATGTGTATTAATATGTATGTGTCTGTAAAGGGGTGGGAGCTAACACGCTAGGCGTCTTCTCACTCCTTTTACGATATTTAGTTTATTTTCTTTACGGTGCTTTATTATTTTACATAACCAATTTCATCTCTGCATTTTCTTGGTACAGGGTTTTTGATGGTTGTTGGGGAAGCCTTCTATTATCTGCATATTCAAGTAAATAAATTACTTACCATACTTTCTGAACTATAAGTCACACGTTTTTTCATCCTTTGGCTAGGTTTGCTACTTAGACTCAGGTGCGACTTATATATTAAATATATAATTTCACATGTTTGTTATTTTCACACTGACAGCCGCTAGAGGGCACTCTAGACTTGTATACCAGTATTTGCTACTCCTGTACAACTGAAAATCTACATATTCGTTAATTTCACACTGACAGCCGCGAGAGGGCACTCTAGACTTGTATGCCAGTATTTGCTACTCCCGTACAACTGAAAATCACAGCCGCTAGAGGGCACTGGTGTGACTTATAGTCCCAAGTGACTTCTGTATGTTTTTTTCTTCTTTGTAATGCATTTTTTGGTTGGCGCGACTTATACTCTAGAAAATGAGGAAAGTATATGCTTAAGGAATAATGTTGTTTGGGGAGAGGACTGGTCAGTGACTTCACTTCAGTGCAAAGGTTTTAGAATAACAACAACAACTTCAATGAAAAAAAAAAAGTCAGCTTCACTGTCAAAACCTATATGTATTAAATGGAGGTAACAGGACGCCGTGACTCTAACACTTTTCTCTTTATCACATTATGCAAACGCATATGGAAGGAGTAAAGAAAAATCAAAGAGATATCTTCTGGCCTCCTCTCTTTTTTTAAGTGTTTTCTCAATGGTTCATTGATTTTATTTTCTTCAAACACAACAAAAAAGCTGTTCAGCAGTTAAGTGCTGATCAAACACTGTTTGATCAATGTTCTTTCTTTCAAGGAAACACTAATGTTTTCTTTCATGCAAGAGGAAACAAGATGCAAAATTGAGGATGAAATTTATGTCCACAGTATAAGAGTAGAAGGTTTTATTTTTACGTGCCAGGCAATCTTTTTTTGGTGTTACATTGCTTTAATTATTTACCAACGTTCTAATTTGTGGTAAATATTTGCTTCTTCTGTAAACAAACAACAAATATATTCAACTTTACTCTAATATTATCTTTCTTAA
This sequence comes from Cynoglossus semilaevis, assembly GCF_000523025.1. Classification (NCBI taxonomy): domain Eukaryota; kingdom Metazoa; phylum Chordata; class Actinopteri; order Pleuronectiformes; family Cynoglossidae; genus Cynoglossus; species Cynoglossus semilaevis. The sequence continues at coordinate 936,108 of NC_024311.1, forward strand.
TCAATGCTGGCTTTTGTAAAAGGTAAGATACTATTTTATTGTTACATTTATTAGCAGATGTCAAGTACATTTTTGCTACATTTGTGACAGAATAACTGAACACAGAAGTATAGATGGAGGTGGATCTAACGTAGGACACAGAATCAAATGGGTTGGGGATTTGGAAATTGTAACAACATTCCAAGACACAAAGCAGGGAGTGGCCAGTAAAAATTATGTTTATAAGAAAGGAAGTGAGAAGTGAATAAACACAGAGGGACCAGTTTTGTTGAGTCAGTTCCTCGGCTCATTTTATAAAGAAAAAAAAAATGGGTGTTTGTCCTTGGTACAAACTTTGAGATAGAAGTGATAAACAAATGAATGTGAAGAGCTGCAGCCCCAGCCCAAGTCATTACACCTACTGTATCTACATTGATGTTGCAGCAGAAGAACAAGGATGACCTGATCCTGAACCTAACATGCAACAGATTTGATCTTGATACTGACCTCATATTGGATCAAGCATCTGGACCTGAGTAAGATCTCTCTCTCTCTCTCTCTGCTACAACTCACTGAGCCCTCTTTTATTGCTGAATTTTTAGGGATGTCCGATAATATCGGCCAACCGATATACCGATTGATAAAACTCAAAGATGAAAAAAACAAAACAAAACAAAAGGTCTTACTCTGTTCTAATCGACTGTGCTCTGTAAGATGATCTAGAACAGGCATGGGCAAACTGCGGACCGGGAACCGAATGTAGCCCATTTGGCTTTTTAATCTGGGCCGCCAAACTTGTCTATTAACTCTGTTCTAATCAACTGAGCTCTGTAAGATGATCTAGAACAGGCATGGGCAAACTGCGGACCGGGAACCAAATGTAGCCCATTTGGCTTTTTAATCTGGGCCGCCAAACTTGTCTATTATGTTATTGATTTCTATCATTATACTTCTGCCTTTTCCCTGCAATGCTAAAACCATTTTAGCCTTCATGCATGACTTTTACATATCTTTTATCTTAGTTCACACAAACGCTCCATCTAGTTCACATCTCTGCACATGACCCGCCCCCCCACATCAAATTTTAGGAGCCACTGTGGCCATCTAGTCAAAAAGTGTGCCCATGCCTGATCTAAAAGATCTCTCTTTTTTTTTATTTTTACTGAAGAGATTCGGCAGCATTAGGATTTTAAGTTTAAAAAAAAGTGAGTTTTGATAATTAGGAAGTGCAAAAGCAGTCATAAAAATATGAGCACAAAAGAGATGAAGTCGATGAGGGAGAAATGAAGAGACAGTAATGATGTTTCTTCTTCTGACAGAACCATCAATACACATAAAAAAAGCAATTTTTAATGACATCATGACATTTTACAGCTGCTCCCTTTTTATTTTTGCGGCATAGCAGATTACATTATAACATAATAATACAGACAGACACACACACACACAGAGAAAAGAAGTCCATTAAGGTGCGACACTAAAATCACCTGAGGACCATAAAGACCTTCACTTCCTCTCAGGTGATTCTACTTCTGCCGCTCCTGTTTTCCCAGGTCTCTCCTCGACTTAACTGAGAAAATGTTTTTAATTTGCTTCTCCTCTGCCTGAACTCGTCCCTTCTCCCATTTAAACAAGTGTCTCCATAGACTTGGAGGAACCAAACTGTTCTGCAGCCTCATCTGACTTTTAATGGCCTGCTGTTTTTCAGCTCCGTCACTGTTTTTTTATTTTATTTTCCATCGGAGTGGACGACTCATGAGTGGTTACACCTCTGTTACTCATTAACTGATTGTTTTTTAATTATAACAAACACTACACAAACACACGCAACAGCAGGAACTACACTCATCAGTTCCTATATTAAAGTTCCCAAATAACAGCAAGAAGGCTTTTATTTTAACGCAGTGGTTGTCAAGAGCGCTCTCTAGTGGTACGTGGGGAAAATTCTGAAACATACCATGCAGAATTAATACAACATTTAAACATAAACATCTTTATAAACATGTATAAACATCTCTCCTGTGTGGTGGAAGCTAATAGGGAATGCCTATGCTGCTATACTCTAATGTTGGTCATCATGGAGATCTCAATGTATTCTCAGGTGGTAGAGAGTATAAAAAGTTTGAGAACCACTGCACTTACTTTAAACCTTTCCAGAACATTTCAATCACTGTCAAAACACTATATATACATACATATATATATACTGTATATGTATATATATAAGTGGCGCTTTGGCCCAGAGGCAATGTCCCTGTCATTGGTGTGGAACCCCAGGGTTCTCCTCCTGGGCAAGTTCGAATCCCGGTTAGGGCGGTTGGTAAAATGGATGGATGTATATATATACATACATATATATGTGTATATATTTATTTTTATATGCCTTTTAATTGGTTGCTTGATGTTTCTTGGTCATTTTTGTTCTTGTGGCTGATGTTTTTCACTTTGCCCAAATTCTTCATCACACTCACTCACATTCAAGTGTTTTTTCCAAAAAGAAAATGTTATTTCAACAAAGGTCCTCCATTAAATCTCTGATGAAAGACAGTGTTGGAGGATTTCGTTTTAGAGGTACAGTTTAAGACATTCAGTAGGTACAATTTTTCTAACAAATGTCTTTAGATTAGTGAAACTCAAATGTTCTGTGAATTATCTTGAGCTAGGCGGTGGTGCCTTGGTAGTTAAAGAAGTGGACTTGCGTCTGCAAAGCTTCAGTAAAAAGCAGAGGTAACATTCTGTTGTGTGCAGTGGTGTGCTGTGTCACAATGACAAGTAATTCACTTTCCCTTTTTTCCCTGCCAAGTGTCTAAGTTCAGACCAGTTACTGTTGACATGGCCTTTGCTTGACCTGCAGTACTACGTCACCTTTTTGCTAGGAAAACTGTTTGGATATCACCTATTTATGAGGCACGGACACTTACACATCACACCACTGCGTGTGTGTCTGTGTTTTTATTTATTTCTCCTCATCTTAAAGCTCGCAGGTGTAATTTTTCCCCCCCTCCAATTGCTGATTTCATGTTTTCATTTGCATAGGTTTTGATTGGAGCTTAAAGACATCGGGGACACGAGATACAATTTATGGTTTTTCCATCTCAGAGCGCAGATGAAAAATAATGAAATCTCAAGAAAATGCAAAGAGCAGGAAGTGATTATCTCTGTGATGGCTGCTGGGGTATAAAGGAGGAGGAGGAGATGAACGAGGAAGCAAACATGAAGAGAGAGAGATGATTCCTACTGACAGCCAAGGGGTTTTATGGACAACAGGAGGATGGGAGAGAGAAAGAAAGAAGGAGACATGGAAAGGAAAGGAGAACAAAGAGGGAGGGACGGAGATCGGAAAGAGAGAGAAGAAAGAAAAGGTGGCATAGGATAGAAAGGTACAAGAGGTCAGGAGAAAGATCTGTATGTGATGACTAAGTGTCCTTATGGACAAATGAAGTAAGTGGAGCAGATCCAAAGAGAGTATGACTTTGGCAATGCTTTTGCTGCTGGATATCATCAGGAAAATTTCAAGAGATAAGTTCAGAGATTTTGAACATCTTTACTTAAAGTTTTTGTACTTACTTTCACTGTGAAGCGAATAGTTTTTCCCAGCAAATATCATACTTTTACTACTCGTTGTCCATTAGTTTATCAGTCATCTAAATTCCTGCACATTTTCACTTGTGTGATGAATAATGGGTTTGATGCTCTAAAATAGTCCCTAATAGTAGTGAAGTATTCACCCTTTAAAGAGGAGGAGCAGGAAGTGGGATAACAGTCAGGACAGTTTTCAAAAAAACAGTTGGTCAAAACAAATAACAGGCAGAACCAATCTGATGTGATTCATCAATCAGTTTAAAACTGTTTAAACATGTTATATTTTTATTTTTAATTAAACATCAACAATGTTAAATAGATCCCAAACATAATGAAAAAAAAAGGTTCTGGTGTTGACAATGTTTGCTAAATTTATTTTAACCATATTTAGAGTGAGTTTTACATTATCTTTCCAAAATGTATATAAAATATACCCAAATGTTAAGTGACTTAGACAGTTGATTTACACTTTTATTTTCTTATTGACTGACAACTTACCTTACCTTTTAGTGATGTCTGTGTGAGAATTGTCTGTGGTCCTTCCCCTCTGCTTGTGTCTGCTGTGTAATCAGTGTGATCACCCTCACCTGTGTCTCTGTCATCAGTCTCACTGGTGTCACCTGGTTCTCTGGGTATATATAGCCTCTCCCTCATCCAGTCCTGTTTGATTCATTGTGGCATTCAGGCCTTGTGATTTTCATGTTGGTTGTTCTGTGTTCAGTGTTCTGGGTAGTTGTTCATGCCAGGTGTTTGTTGTTCTTAGTTCAGTGTTCTGGGTAGTTGTCCATGCCAGGTGTTTGTTGTTCTTAGTTCTTGTTCTTAGTTCCTAGTTGATCCCTGTCCATGCTTTATTCTAGCCTGATTCTGTTATCCAGTGAGTTTCTGTTGATTTGAGTTTGGGATAAAATTCCTGCACCTGAAGAGAGTCTCCTTGTACTGCGTTTGGATTCTGCCTGTTTCCTCTCATGGCGCAACATAGCAGTCTGGGTTTTATCTATTGTTTACTTTTTTTCTTTTAGCTCCTTAAGATGAATTAAAAAAAAAAAAAGTTTTAGGGGGGCAGTGGGTTTTGAACTCGCATACAGTACATAAGTATCTATGTCACTCACCTACACCAGTGGTTCTCAGTTACTGTCATGCCCCCCCCAACCTCCCAGGAGACAGAAATGTTTTCATGCCGCCCTCCAACCCACAACCCTGCAAATTAATATACTATTGAGAACCTGATAACATGTATATTATCTTAACAAACCACTGTATGAATTGCTGCCACCTAGTGACTGGAGGCTTGTTATCATTCAAGCATTATAGCAGTGGTACACTTATATCCAGCGTGCCATATTGCATTGGAAGCCACATTGTTGGCCAGAGCCCTTATATTCGAATGAATGTTCTTTCTATAAAATGTCTATTATCATTTGGAACTTTTAATCATCTATTTCCTTCGATTCCATCCATTCACATCCCCCCTGTAAAGGGAACTCAAGTGTTAACAATTATTTGTTTTTGCCTAATTTACATGCAAAATAATTTGTGTGTTTTTGTTAGAACACAGTAGCTGCAGTCAGCTGTGTCTCCACCGCCATCTGCTAGGTCACATGACCAGGGCGAACTGCACCAGAAAAGCTGTCAATCGATCACCGCTAGGAACAAAAGAGAGAGTACACACACACATACACACTTAAATGTGTTACACAGTTTAGCTCACAGGGCAACACACAACAGGTTTACTGTTGTACCTTGTGGTCAGTTTATGCCACTGTTTCGTCAGGGGTGTACAGAAAGGACATAATGAGATGTAAACACAACAGTAAGAAATGTGTAGAATCTGACTTGGTGACTGTTCCTAGGGTGCTCTATTAAAGAGGGTAATTATAATTTAATAATAACACAGAGTTAAAAGTTCAAATTAATTATGAAAAACCCAAAAAAACAAAAACATACGTTTACTCTGACCTCACACTGCCACACACAGCCCTCTCCCAAACTCAATCAGCAAAGGTTGTGATAGTGAGCTGAGGAACAGATTGGATTAGCAGGGTATTAGACATGGGAAATGATTTCTGTCAAAGTCATTTTTATTGCAATTATGGTATGATAATGATGTGTTTTATTATTTATGTGAAGGAGATAGGACAATGACTACGAAGATGATGACACTGGACACAGGTTCATTAGCAAGACAGGGAGGTTACACTTGAATATGGCAACAGTAAGAACATGAGCAGTAAGAACTTTAATAATATGAAGCAAAAACAAAAAGGCAACAGTAAGAACATGAGCAAGTTTGACTACTTTAATAATATGAAGCAAAAACAAAACGATCTCCATTATCACCCTCTTTATATGAAGTAGGTTTAAAAAAACAAATCTGAGGAACTAAAACAGAGACAGATACCTTGATGTGCTTAATTTCTTTAACCTCTTAATGTCGGTTTAACACTGGCACTTAATGCTGTATTTTCTGTGCAGCAACTTAAATTTCGCTCCCTGTTCATGTTCACAGCGCAAAATAACGTGCACACTAACTAATCCACTTCAATGTGTGGAGGTTTTGATTCTAAACTAAGTCAATGCAACCATAAAAGCAAAGTCATAAAAATCTACGATGGGATTCACTCCACCATCAAACCTTAAACGTTTACTCGGCACTACTTTAACCAATACCGCAAAAACACAATTTAGATTCATGAGGTGGGCTGCTACAAGATAGCGAGGGTGAAGAGGTGGGTTTTCAGTTGCTGTTTAAAGGAGTCAAAGGATGTGTTGCGGTAGGGTGTTCCAACTTTTGGGTGCGTAGTATGTGAAGGCTGCTTCCTTGATCTTCTTGGGTGGAGGATCTGTAATTCTCAGCAAGTGGGCTGCAACAGATCTGAGGGCTCGAGCAGGGGTATAAAGAGACAATGCGTCAGAGATGTAGCATGGGGCGAGGCCACTTATAGTTTTGAAAACTAGGAACAATATTTTTAAATCAGTTCTATAGAAGACAGGCAGCCAGTGAAGGTCTGCCAGTACAGGAGTAATGAGCTCCCTTCTTCTGGTTTTGGAAATCTTGCAGCTGAGTTTTGAATAAGCTGCAGTTTCTCAATTGACCTTTTCGGAAGGCCTGGAAAAAAGTTCTTTGCAGTATTCTAGTCTACTTGTAACAAATGCATTTACTAGTTTTTTTGGCATCTTGCTGAGTAACAAAGGCACGTACTTTTGCAATGTTTCTAGGATGGAAGTTGGCAGTTTTTGTTATTTTATTTATGTGGGGCCCAAAACTTCAAAGTCAAGGACCACACCTAGGCTAGTTACCATGTTCCTAATATGTTGGTTTAATAATAATAATAATAATAATAATAATAATAATAATAATAATAATACATTTTATTTTGTAGGTGCCTTTCTGTCACCCAAGGACACCTTACAATAAATAAAGGCAGCAGATAACAATACATCATTAAAAACAATAAAACATTAACAGTCCAATTGAAAATTAGACTGTCCAATTGAATCTGTCAGATGGATAAAGCAATTTTAAACAGATGGGTTTTGAGTGCAGACTTGAATTGTGAGAGTGAGTTGATGTTCCTAATGACGGGGGGTATAGAGTTCCAAAGCTGGAGAGCAGAGGGACTGAAAGCTCTGCCATGGTGGTAAGATGGGCGGAGGGGACAGTCAGGTCAATGGAGGAGGATGATCTGAGGGAGTAAGAGGGAGTAGCAATATGGTGAAGATCTGAGAGATATGGTGGTGCAAGTTATGAATGGCTTTGAATGTGAGCAGAATTATTTTGTAATTGATGCGGGACTTGACCAGGAGCCAGTAGAACTGTTTCAGGACAGGAGTGATGTGGTGGATGGAAGGGGTTCAGGTAATGATGCAGGCAGCTGAGTTCTGGACTAGTTGGATCTGATGTAGAGATTTGTGGGTGAAACCTAAAAGGAGCTAGCTGCAAAAGTCAAGGTGGGAGGTGGCAAGGCTGTGAACCAGGATGGAAGAGCTATGAGGAGTGAGGGAGGGGTGGAGGCGGTTGTTGTTGTGTAAGTGGAAATAGCCTGTAAATTGGATATCCTGGATAATCGGGGATAAGTTGAAGATCCTGGTAAAGGTGGGGACGAGCTGGTGGGCACACACTCTGAGCACCTTACCAGGTGCTCGTCTGGGCCAGCAGCCTTCTTGGGGTTCACTGCCAGGAGCACCCGTCTGACTTCATGCCCCTGTAAAGTGAGTGGAGTGGTGCAGGAACCAGATGGGGCTGGGGGCAGGGCTGGAGCAAATGAGTGCTGCTGGGAAGCTTCAAAGCAGGCAAAGAAGCAGTTCAGTTCCTCTGCCAGTGTCGCACTCGGATTTGCTGTTGGCCCGCCGCAGCCTCTGAAGTTAGTGGTGTATTGTATCCCCCGCCACATCTCTCGTGAGTTGTTGCTGAATAGGTGGGACTTGATGCACATCCTGTGGTCAGCCTTAGCTCTCCTTATAACTCTCTTCAGATCAGCTTGAGCAGCAATGTACAGAGCTCTGTCCCCTAACCTGAAGGCAGCGTTACGGGCTTGGAGAAGTGTGCGAATTGGTGGCTTTCCCTTTACTCTCAAGAGCTGCCGGGCTCTACAGTAGAGGACTTGGTTGTGTCTCCAGGTATAGTGGCCTTGGTTGAGGCTGCTTGTATCACCGCTCAATATGTGTTTGAGAGATGCTGGAGTTGGGCAGAGGGTACAAGTTGGGTCCTTGCCATACCACACCACCGCCCTGATGTATCAAAGTTGCGTAAACACAATATAGTTGCTTACGCCCTTTTCTACGCTCATGTTCAGATAAGTCAAAACTGAAATGAGCGTAGAAATGGTCGGGCCTCATGTACAAACCCTGCATACGCACAAAATAAGTTGCTTACGCGCCTTTCTATGCTCACATTCAGATGTCTCAAAATTGAAATGATCGTAGTCATGTGCAGTGCTCTCGACAGCTCCAGTGCTGCCGTACGCACGTTTCCTAGTTGTCAGTCTTTGGCAACACTTAGTGCTGATACTGGGAAACTAATAATGTAAAAAACAAGTAGTCATCGGAGTGATAAGATAAGATAAGATAAGACTTTATTCATCCCACACCAGGGAAATTCACTTGTTACAGCAGCAGGATAGATACATAGTACTAAAAATAAAGTAACAGCAGGGTAGCAGGGTAGGATAGTATTTACAAGGTGATTAAAAAAGTAGGGTAGACAGGGTAGACAGTATTTACAGGATGACAAATATCAAAATATAAAGTGACCTGCAAAATAAAGTGACTAAGTTAGTAGTGGTGTTCATAGAACAAAATAAAAATAGAAACAATATGCAGTGCAGCTATGTAAAGGCTTGGTATATGTAAACAATATTGGCTGAGGGATTGTAATATGTTGAATGACCAGAATAGTACTATTGCTGTGCTTTAAACACATTAAACGTCTGATGGCTGATGGGAGGAAGGACTTCTGAAAGTGTTCAGTTCTACACTGAGGTTGCAGCAGCCTGTTGCTTAAAGAGCTGCTCAACGCACCCACAGTGTCAAACAGAGGGTGAGAGAGATTGTCCATAATGGATTTTAGTTTGGCTAAAATCCTCCTCTCACCTACCTCTTCCAGAGTCTCTAAGGGACAGTTTACTATCGAGCTGTCTCTCCTAACCAACTTCTCTAGATGATTTTTGTCTTTTGTCTGGAACTGATGACATCAGACGGTGCCCATTTCCATCAAGGATGGTGTAACATTGTTGATGGTCTGGTCTCCGGAGTCCTTCAACGTCATCAGAAGTCTCATTTTGGAGTACTTGTACTCTTCATTGAGGCTTTTGATAAGCAGCTCAAGGATCCCTTTTCCGTAGAGGCTGATGTTAGTCAGACAGCGTGGGATCCCAAGCCATTTCTTCACGTAAAGTTACTGTTTACCAGTTTGCGCCATCTTCTCCACAGTTGTGGGATTTCATAGATTGTAAGTGACCACATTACCTGACCCAAGTCTGAATTGTAGGCACTAAAGCTTGCTTTTTTTTCCTGGCAGAAGGGTCTTGTCAATGTGTTTTAGGCTTTTAGTAATGTCCTGCCTTACCTGCTGTACTTGGTCTTTTTCCTTGACATTTCATTGGTATTGGGTCACCACCAAAGCAGAACATTTTAAGTTAAGTTGCGTTTCACATTGACTATTGAGATGCTCCATGACTTGTTTGAGTTGATTTTTTTTTATCCTGCTCCACTTGATGTTTTCCTGCAGTTTTCCAAGTAATAATAACTTTATTTGTATAGCACATTTCATACAATCATGTAGCTCAAAGTGCTTTAACAGTTTGACAAAAACTCAGGGTTGCTAAATTTTTTAGACATGCCAAGTGATCAAGTCAATGTCCCCTTGGAGCAACGGGTGTGAGGAAAAACTCACTTTTTCTAGGCGAAACCTCAGGCAGATCCAGCGGCTCCCAGGGGAGCCCTCTGCCAGGTCTGGCAAAGGGCTTTATACAGGGAGGCCAGGTGGTGGTGGGGGGTTCGTCGTCTGCCGGCCGCTTGCAAACTAATGGATATATGTTGCTACGAGTAGGTGAGGGTGAAGATGTGGGTTTTTAGTTGTTGTTTAAAGGTGTCAAAGAATGGGGCCTCCCTAATGTGTTCTGGTAGGGCGTTTGATATTTTGGGGTGCGTAGTGTGCGAAGGCTGCTATACTGATCTTCTTGGGTGGAGCATCAGGGATTCTCAGCAAGTAGGCTGCAGTGGATCTGAGGGCTCGAGCAGGGGTGTAAAGAGACAGTGTGTCAGAGATGTAGCACGGGGCAAGGCCATTCACAGCTTTTAAAACTAGCAACAGTATTTTGAAGTTGATTCTAAAGGAGACAGGCAGCCAGTGAAGGTCTGCCAGTATAGGGGTAATGTGTTCCCTCTTTCGGGTTTTTCTTAGAATCCTTGCAGCCAAGTTTTGAATGAGCTACAGTTTCTGAATTTACCTTTTTGGGGAGGCCTGAAAAGAGTGCATTGCAGTAGTCTAGTCTATTTGTAATGAATGCAAGTACAAGTTTTTTTGGTGTCCTGCTGAGAAACAAAGGCACTTTTGCTATATTTCTAAGATGGAAGTATTGGTTTTTGTTATATTTTGATGTGGGGTCCAAAACTTAGATTGGAGTTAAGGACCACACCTAGGCTAGTTACCTTGTTCCTAATGTGCTGGTTTAGACTTCCCAATCTGGGGAGCAGAGCCGTGCGTCTTTACTGCCACTAAGTAGAACTTCAGTTTTGTCTTCATTTAGTTTTAGAAAATTGTTACTCATCCAATTGGAAACAGCTGATAAGCATGTGGTTTAGGCGGTGGTTTGGTTAGGCTCAATTGAGATGTACAATTGTGTGTCATTGGCGTACCTATGAAAATCAATGTTATATTCCTTAATGATGTTGCCCAGAGGGAGCATATATAGAGAAAAGAGGAGCCATAAGGTACATCATGTGTCACGTGTGGGCATCAACATGACAGGAAGCAGGCAGGACCCAAATGCAGTACTGGTGCAGGTAGGTTATTTGAACGTCCTCCGGACGTGCCTGGGGACATTGCACCCTCGGAGGTTTCGGTTTCTGTGACTGACGCTCCCTCAGCATCTCTTGGTTCGGCTAGGGGAGACTTGGTGACTGTTGGCATGCCTTGGTCTAGGAAAGGGATTCCTTACCAGAGACACAAGTTCCCTAGACCAAGGTACAGAAAAAGCCAGGCCAAGTATTAGGGAGTGGTTTCACGACAGCAGTCCTAAAGGTGCTAGAAAAAGTGCCTGTGGGAATGGAGATGTTAATGATCTGAAGCAGCGGTGTGGACAGGCAGCTAATAATGTTTTTCAGAAGGAATGTGGGAATAATTTATAAAGCACATTTCATACACAAGGCAAACTCAATGTGCTTTACAGTGGTTTTAACCATTAAAATATCAAGAGAGCAAGAAACAAAAAAAAAAAAGAAAGTGGTAACAGTGGTAAGCGTTCCCCGCCCTTATGGACCCTCGCATCGGCTGAGTAACAACTCCCAAGAAAAACCCTTAATAGGGTAAAAAAAAAGAAGGAAAAAAACGAATCGGCAGGCAGGCAGTAGCATTTTTTTTTTTCAGTTCTAGTTTTCAATACAGATGATACAGATGAGGCAGGAGTACGGAGAGGGTCCTGGATCCAGAACAGCATCCATAGGGTCTAGGAGGGGAGGAAACACAGAGACTCCGAGGACCAGAGGGTCCCTGGGCCAACATGTTAACCCAGTGCATTCGGCGTGGTACAAACAAAACAAACAAACAAAAACATGTATATATATATATATATATATAACGTGGGGTTTTAAGATTTTAACTTGTTTTTAGACATGGATGGGGGTTTAATCAAATGCAATATTAAAAAGAACGATTTTTAAGCTGGTTTTAAACATGGCCACCGATGTTGACAGTTTTATGGTGTCGGGCAGGTTGTTCTATAGTTGTGGCGCAAAGACCTCCCTTTGCCTAGTATTACAGCGGAGGATGACAAGACTAGAGCTGCTGGCTGATGAGATGAGAGGTCTTGATGGGGTGTAGTTTGTCAGCATGTTAACTATGTATTGGGGAGCAAGTCCACGTAAAGCTTTATAGACCAAGAGAAGGACTTTAAAGTCAATTCTTGTTTTAACTGGTAACCAGTGCAGTGACCTAAGAGCTGGCGTGATATGTTGTGATTTCTTTGTGCCAGTAAGCAGATACGCACTGCTGCATTTTGAATTAGCTGTAATCTATGAATGCTTGATTTTGGCAGTCCAGTAAGTACACCATTACAACAATCTAATCTGCTAGTTATAAATGCGTGGATTAATTTTTCAGAATCTAGACTTGAGGGGAATTTGGAAATATTTTTTTAGATCGTAAGAGCTGGTCTAGTGATATGGTTTATATGGCTTTTGAAATTTAGATTGCTGTCGAGCATTACACCCAGATTTCTTGCTTCAGTTTTACTGTCTAGTGATAGGGATTTCTGGAGGAAATGTTCTGCAATTTTGTGTCTTTGAGCCTGTGCACCAAAGATGAATAATTCTGTTTTTTGTTTGTTAAGCTGTAAGAAATTATCAGACATCCATGTGTTGATGTCATCAATACACTGAAGGAGTGACTGTATGGGGGATAGTTCATTAGATTATAGTGAAATGTAAAGTTGTGTGTCATCCACATAATTATGATCATTTACATTATGTTCCCTCTCCTTGAATCGCAACCTTAACGTGGTGGAGGGGTTTGAGTATCCGAATGAACCTAGGAGCTATGTTGTCGGGGGCTTAACGCCCCTGGTAGGGTCTCCCAAGGCAAACAGGTCCTAGGCGACGGATCAGACAAATAGCGGTTCAACCCCCCCCACCATAGAGGTACCAGAACCAGCAACTTACATTTGTCGGAAGGTAAACTTACCTTTTCAGTCAAGGGACTGATGGAGAGTGAGAACAACAATCAGTGTTTGTTTTCCTGTCTGAAGGGTCTGTCTAACAGTTAGCTAAAACGGCCTATTCTTAACAGCGTACATTTAAAGTGATGTGATTATTTTTAGGTTAGTGTCTTAGGTGGCTAAAATACACGTTGCAGCTGTGTGTGATACAACTACCTCATACAACCCTACTTATTGCCGTATTTACGATGGAATGTTATTAGTGATTTTACTGTTTCATTGATATAACTACACAGTTAAGAAAATTACTTACATTAGCTTTCATTTGGAACTTACCATTCTTTCTGCAACTTCTAATGTCAAACAAAGTGTAGTTGTGTCTGGTTGGGGTGATGTTCTTGGTAAAAAACAGGAACTTTTCAAGCAAAATGTATGCAACACCAGCGGCTAATATTTTCCAACAGGCACAGTTGTAGCATCTCCACCTGTTATCTTCATGTTTTGCATACCAGAATTTGTTTTTATAGCCAAATGAAACTGCCTTTAGTATCATTTTTTTCATACCCATCAATGCTTTGTTTGACATTGTTCCCTATCCTGAAATTTGATTGAATAGATACTGTCAAATCAAAACAACATCTAATTTGATTGGATGCTGTGGACAGCGCATGCACAGACGCCCCTATATACACAATGAAAGATCCAGAAAATTCCTCAATATCATACTGTGGCATCCCGGGTGGTTGGGATGCGGGACACATAATGTACCCCAACCCAAACATAAAAATGCTGACTGATAAGATCGAGCGGAAGGTTCGGAACTGCGGTCATGTCGGGCATTGTTAAGGACAGGTTGTTGTTAAGCTGGTTCAGGTGGCCGCTATAGAATGCATTCATCAATTTTTTCATTCCAAGTGTCTATACAGCAGCAGGCAGGTAGCAAGTCAAAAATGTATGACTCAAGTCTGACTCGAGTTGAAGTCATGTGACAAAATAGGACGAAACACTTTACAGAGTATTCACCTACCAAGTTTCACAGTAATTTCTCATTCAACACTTAACCACTGCTATGGTAACATGAAACCGTCATCAGGTCTTTGCAGAAGAGACAGTCGCAAAATTCAATGGCTCGGTACAACTTCAAGCTAAAGCCACAACATGTGCTATTCAGGACAGTGCTGTTAAACACTAACATCTCACTAGGCACCAAGTAATCACAACAGTTTCGCGATAGTAGCATATGTCATTTAAATTTCACAGCTATTAGACTGCATCGTGAACACTTCATAACTCTGAAGTGACTTGCCAGCGAAGACGACGTTGTGACAACACTTAGGACACATATAACAAAAGTAAATATCGATTCTGTCGAAGACAGTATTGTATGTGAATTTGGAGTTGTGCAAACTTTCTCAACCAATTGGTTGCATTCATGCTCCTTGCCCAGTAAGACCTTAGCGCAGGCCTCGGACCTCCTAAAGAAACACAGAGTTTGTTTTTCCAAGGATTGTGGGAGCGCTGACATCTTGTTCTTTCTCCCGACTAACCATGTGATATGATTGTTTTGTTTAATCTGTGTAGTTTTGACATAACAATGAACTAATACAGCCATCCATCCATTTTCATCCACTTATCCGTCACCGGGTCGCGGGGGCAGCCGTCACCACCCAAATCACACTGCACCGCACCAACCCCCCTCGAACCTTCCTGTGGGTGGTGAGTCCACTGTTGCTTTATCGCTTCTCCTTATGTTAACCCCAAAGCACTCCTCTCTGTAGTTGTAGACGAAGTGGCCCATCCTTTCTAGTTTCTTCTCTGCAGAGCCTACCTGTTACTCCAGGATTTTCATCAGGTCATATTTGACTATCTCCCACTCTGTCTTTTCAACAGCTTTAGGCCACTTCATACTGTCTGTGCTCTTTGATCTTCTCTGAGTTCTTCCACCAGCGTTTCTGTGCTTTTGTGATCCTCCCCAGTGACAGGGTTGCTGATGCTCTTCAAACTGTTTTTTTTTCCCATCGCTGTGCTTCACTGGTTATATTCACTACTCACTTCATGATGAAAATATTCTGATGAAAACCTGGAATTTGATTTTGATAATCAGTGGACTTTGCTCTGAGTACTCGTAACATTTTCAAAAGCTGTTATAATTGAATTATATCTTTTCATACAGTATGTTTAAATTAATTTAACAACAGTGGGCATCAGTTATGGAATCATCAATATCCTGTGCATGCACTCACACAAACACTGCAAAAAAACTGTGTCTCTGCAGAGACAGTCTTTGGCAGGAATCACATGGGACAGCACTAACAGACACATAAGCCCTATTCTAACCATTATGCACTGAACTGGCAGCATTGGAGACAAAACACACACACAGAGGTGTGTACTTATACTGTAC
Source organism: Cynoglossus semilaevis (assembly GCF_000523025.1). Taxonomy (NCBI): domain Eukaryota; kingdom Metazoa; phylum Chordata; class Actinopteri; order Pleuronectiformes; family Cynoglossidae; genus Cynoglossus; species Cynoglossus semilaevis. Next base: position 951,444 of record NC_024311.1, read on the forward strand.
CTATGCTGTCATTTCACATTCACAGCTTCTATTTTTTCTCAATGTTTTGACTCTTAGTGAAAAGAGATTGGCACAACATTGAGAAAAACAAAACAAAACCAAAAAAAAAAAAAAAACAAAACAAAACCAAAAAAAAAAAAAAACAAAAAAAAAAAAAAAAAACGAAACAAAAAACAAGTGTATCACCATCATCATCAATCTTCAATCAAACTTTATTCACATCACCTTTATCACTCTCACTAAATTCATTACATTTATTATCACCATTATCATCATAATTATCATCATCCTCACCATCCCCCATCATTATCATTACTCTTATTGCAATCACCCTAATCACCGTCATTGTCATCATTATTACCTTAAGTGTGATCATTGGCAACGCCATTATCATCACCACCCACATCATCACTGTCATCATAAATATCATCATCATAATTATTATCATCATCCCCATCATCACCTACTACTACTATTAGTATCACGATCTCCATCCTTTTCATTACTATCACCATTAATATCGCAGATATTATCACCCTCACATTACCAAAAGGGCTGATTACTTTCTTTTTTGTCAATTGAAAGTTTCAGAGAGTTTCATTTATTATACATCTTTCCTTGACAACCTACATTGTAAGTTTGGTCCAGATTATGGATCAGTGCATGTGCGGTGTGTTTGTGTGTGGATATGCACGTGTGTAAAATCATGCATTCCTGTGTGTGTGTGTTTTTTAATATAAATATTTGCATCTTAAAGCTTCTTTATCATGACATTGCTGCATTATTTACATTTGAAAACAACACACTGTGTGTGTGTCTCTTGAATGATGGTCATTGATCTGGCCTACATAACTCCAGCTAAAAGCAAATTAAATTATGCAAATGTATTCACTAGAGAGTGAAAAGTAAAACATAACAACATTCATATTTGTGTCCAAACACCATTATACGACTTTTCCGAGATTTCTGTATATATAATGTGGAAATCATCATTACTATTTTTAAAGCAAATGCTGACTTGTCTATTTACAAATCACAAATCTGTTTGATGTCTGCCTTGTTTTTCAGTTGTTGTTTTTTTTGTTTATTTAATTAAAGCATGTTCCTAGTAGAAAACAAAGGCTTGTGTAAATTAACAGGCTGGACTGTAATTAGACAGTAACAGTGATTGGAGGAGAATAATTTTGTAGAGAGAGAGGGAATGAAGAGAGAGGAGGAGGAGTTGATCATAAAAAAAATCCTTCATTTCTGTGTCTATTATTTAAAGGCACATTATTCTGGCCAGAATGATTAGGCTGGACATCATTATCATTTTAAATTCAGGTCACTGTGTTCCTCAGCTTGTTAGAGCTGGTTCTTGTTTTACTTCAACCAGTAAAGCAGTAACTTTTATCTCAGTCAAGCATTTTTTTTTTTCTAGAATTCAGTTTTCTATGGTTTGCAAGTTTTGAATTTTGTGTTTTTCCGGACTTGACAGGATAAGAATAAGGAACGAAGAATGTGTGATGGAAAACTTGTTTTTGGTAGCTAAAGTTGAGAGCAGTTTGAGCCCTGTCATGTTGAAGCGTGACTCGGTTATACAGGAGCTGTTAAAACACTGTTCATGTAATGTTGTGCTCAGTGTGGCTGATAATAAAGACCCCAACTTCCCTGTTTCTGTTTACCTCTGCTGTGGACAAGCACAAAGTGAAGGGGAGTTAGCCCCGTAGCTAATGTTAGCTTTGGCCGTGGAGCAGATCTACAAGTCTCACCCGTGCATTCCAACTACGGTCGGGGCACCAAAGCAGGAAAGAGCTAACGTGTAACCAGCCGTGTTACAGGCACTGTTCGGAAAAAAAGCATTTATTTAATTAAAAGTAAAAAAAAGTTACAGCGTGGACACCTGCGGCTTATAGAGAAGTGCGGCCTATGTATGTACAATATTTTTTTTCTTTTTAAATTTAGTGGCTGATATTCAGGTGTGCTCAATAGTCCTGAAATTATGGTAAAAGGTTGAAGCTATCTTGAAACCAAAAGTATTTTTGTTAAGATTAGGCTCTTAGGCTTAGTCTTATTTCAACTACTCAGCAAACTTGTGTTAGCCTACCTGGGCTTTTTGGAAAATATTCAGCTTTTTAATCATTTCAGTATTTTTTTTAACTCAATTTCTGTTTAGATTGTTTGTATACTAACTGCTTAAATTTTCTATTCATTGGCTTAAAACATCTTCTTACTGCTTTTGCAGTAACTCATAGTTTTCATAGATTCCTTAAAAATATGCTAATGGTAAATTTTAAGTCAAACATTTCCTCCACTTTGTTCCACTGGTTTAAAAATTGTGACTATGAATATTTTCTTTTCTTTTTTTTCTGCTGCTAAACCTGTGGTAAAGATTTTTTTTTTTCCATTTGATAAACTCTTATAGAACTTCTTCCTTCCTCTCTCTAAATCTCTCTTTCTCTAGCTCCCTCAGTCGCTCGCTCTTTTCTGACTCAGACATCATCAATTGACTATAGATTTTTCTAGGCTCTTCTCAGAAGAGAAACAAAAGCAGCCTGTGAGAAGCCTCCAGCTCTAAGAGGCTTTATTGATATGGATGTTGGAAGAATATCACCCATTTTCAGCGGAGGATCAATCAGGCTGTCAGCGCCTGCTTTACGAGCTGCTGCAGCCTCCGTCTGCATCTGTAGTCTGCAGACCATCAATGTGTGTGTCCATGAAACGGACCAGCTGAAAGAAAAAAGAAAAAAAAACAGATTCAGATGGATAAATCTAGAGTTTGACAGATAAATTGAGTCTCTCCCTCTCACTCTCTGTGCGTGTGCGTGGTTCCCTCCTCCACAGGCACAGGAATTATAGCCGTCCTCTCATTGTCCCTGTCTGGAGTCTTAACGGTCCTCGTCCCAGGGAAGACCATCTGCATATCATAATCCAGCCTAAGTCTGAACAAATCATTTTTTCATTTGCTGAGCTGCCTGTCTTTATCTAAAGGAACTCAGCATGAGGTTTATAATTCAATTAAAAAATTGGGATTTATTACAGCAGAGGTAATTCAGGTTAAACAGTCGGAGGCACAGTTTGATCCTAATAAAATGAGATAAGTGATCAGACCCAGGAGGACACAGTGAAGACTTGAGGCAGTTTAATATTTAATGCAGTCTTTCATACAAAAGTAGTTGTTTGTCCATTTTTATGTCTTTATGTGCGGCATTAAATTTGAGGAAATAAAAAAAAATAGCTTTAACATTTAACCATACTTTTTCATTCTTACCAATTCCATTCATGGGAAAAAAATTCTGAAGAGCCCATAAAAATTGAGTTGTACAAAGAGTTTTATGTTATCTTCTTTATCGTATCGCAAACACAGGAAATGCATGCAGTGATTTCACAGGCGCAAACTTTGTCAATTTCTTAAACATCAACTCGTTTGGTGACTGATTTGAAATCAGGACGGGTCACAACCCCTTTTTCTTGTAATGCGACTTTCAACATCTTTTTGTGTGAGCTGCGAAAGGTCACTGTCTACAGCTTATTGAAGGTCTGAGCAGCTCAGTGGTCACCGTTGGCTGCTTCTTTTATTCACTGTGCTGCAGACCTGCAGACAGGACAGTCAAACAGAGCATCTAAACAGATAGATTTTTGTTGTTAGTATAGAATGAGATTCTGCCGTTGTCTAACTATAAGGTACATATAATCCCTGGAGAAAAGTGTTCCTAACCATATCACATTCTATCACAAACACAGTGGGCCAAAAAAACTAGGATGAAGTCGTTGGCCAAACTCAATATTTATTGAAAAATTGACTGGAAATGTCCATATTTTACCTTCTTTTACCTCCTGTAATGTTGAATTTTCCCTATGAAAACAAACTTTAGTTACATTATTATTATTATTATTATTATAAACACATGAGAAATACAATTTTAAATAAGATAAACATCAGTAGTATTCATCTGTTATATCTCGTCTCTCTATCTCTAGCCTTTTGAATTCCTTTATAATGTAAATCTTTTTTCGCAGGCCAATAACAGAACAACAAAACATGTTCTGTTGTTGGATTTGAAGCTAATGCTTGAAGCTAATGCTTCAAATCCAGCTTTAATACACATTTGATATGATCTCGCAGGCCAAATACAACCACCAGGGGCCAGATTTGGCCCGCAGGCCTGAGTTTGACACCTGTACCTTAGAAGGTTAAAAAGCAAAATAAAGATACTTTTACTAAATTACATAGTTTTAGTACTTAATATAACCTAAAATGTGATCATTGTAGGTTCTTCTCAGCCACCAACACTTTAAGATAATTATCACCACTGATGTTGCATGTGATGCCAGATGGATAAAGATGATGTGTGTATGTGTGTGTGCTTCATAACAAAGAGGAAAAGGCTGCACACCTGGCATGTGACACAGATGGGTGCAATTATCTCTATCATTCATGTCAGCGTTTCTCACTGTTGCAAGATACATGATAATTTTTGGAGTATTTAAGAGCGAAATGTCATATACAATGAATCGTTTTTTTTTTTTTTTTTTTTTATGTGAACTACCACACGGCACAACAAAGAGATGCCCACTCACATTCAACCAGCTCATAAATGGCATAACCCTGTGGTCTACTCACTGGCAAATACATCAGCAGTGCTTAGCTCATGTTTGAAAAATAGGCAAAAAAAAGAGTCCAGAGACATGGACATTGAGACATAAGCAAATCAACCCAGACAATGGAAATGGAAAAAAACAAACAAAAAGTCAAGTCTCTGGCTTAAAATATTGTTATTGTTTTATTTGTTTTTTTAGGTGCAGTCTGATCTGTAATCATATTAACAAATAGTATTTACTCATATATTCCATATACGTTGATGTTGTTAAAGCTCTGGATATTTTGTATTGTTCTTGTATTTTGATCATTAAAGACAGAGACAGTGGTAAATGAGTGCAGATAACTGTGCTGAGGTGCAACAATAAATTAAGCAGCTGTTCCATTCAATGGACCAAGACATATTTATATTCTT
>NC_024311.1:957319-1001150 GCF_000523025.1 Cynoglossus semilaevis
CCCTTAATCACATGACTAATTGGCTCAAACCATTGAGCGGTGTTTTTACATATTTACACATATATTAATAAACCATAAATATTTACATAAATACATAAATACAATATATACAATATAAACACCTATTTGCAAACCCATATACCATTAATAAACACCACAAATACATACACATGAATATATGAACATGAACATATTTACATAACCCCACACAAACTCCCCTACTCCCACTTCCCACTTACTACTGTCCTCCAGAACCATGCATAAGGGCCACGTTTCCCGGGGACCTGTTTTGATGTGACACCATGTGAAAACAGAGCAGCAGGTTGTGGTAAGTTTCCCTTTGCGTTGTTACGCCCTAGCTGAATCCACCATATACATCGGTTCGTTTAACGAGTCTTCATACTCGTGTATTTAGTCTGTGTGTCTGTGTTTTGTGTGTTCAGGCGGTTGAGCAGCGGCGGTTAGCAAGCGGACTACGAGGCGGACTGGCCCCGCGTCCCGTGCCGTGTGTCTCCGCCCTCGCCGGAAATGCACACCTGAATATGATTAACCAATAAATGTTCTTTTTACACATCTCCTCTGCGTCCTTATTACAATATGTGCATGCATATGGGGGTAACGGCAAGCTCGTCGTTACACGTCTTCTTTGAGAAAATTTTACGTCCAGTTGCCTAACAGAACTCTTCAACACTGCCTTCTTTGGTCATTTCGGTTAGTTCAAGCCTATACTCGGGATTGAACGTTGAAAAAAAACCAACTGTAGCCCATCTGATCTGATACCTAACCTCAAATGACCAAACACTAACGCCTCAGCAATGGCAGCCTACGGCATTCTGAAGAGAAAAGAAGGTATCGGATTGATTTCAGTATACAAGTTGCAGTGTGAGTATTGATATTGGACATGGACATTAGGGATGGCTCTTTTATCGAGCCATCTGCCTTCTTTGGTCATTTCGGTTAGTTCAAGCCTATACTCGGGATTGAACGTTGAAAAAAAACCAACTGTAGCCCATCTGATCTGATACCTAACCTCAAATGACCAAACACTAACGCCTCAGCAATGGCAGCCTACGGCATTCTGAAGAGAAAAGAAGGTATCGGATTGATTTTAGTATACAAGTTGCAGTGTGAGTATTCATATTGGACATGGACATGGACATTAGGGATGGCTCGATAAAAGAGCCATCCCTAATTTAAAGTGTGAGTGACAACAGTGGGACAGTTTTAAAACAATAACATTGCCAATGCTTATCACCATTTCCTGGAAACCTACTGTAATTGGTTATGTGTTTATCCACAAACAATCCTTTACTAAATTTCATGAAAATGTCAGAATACAGAAAAATTATCTTCTGACCTCTAGCTGGCAATCACTTTTGCCTTTAGGTTAAACCACACAGGTCTCATAAGTTTCCATTTTTAAAAAGTAACATGGTTTACTGTGTCATAGTAAAGAGCTGTTTCTCTTATAGAAATTCTATATGAACTACCACTTATTTCCGGTTGGATCTGTCTGTTGGCTGTGAAAAAGAAAAACATGCATTTGTGACTCAGTGCAGAGAAGCATTGTAGTTTTAAGGAGATTAGCTTTTTGTGAAAAGATTACATTTTCAGCAAGTTTTTACATTGTTAACAAAATCCAGCAGTTGCCTTGATAGAAAGCATGTCATACCCAATACTGAGTGCAAAGCAATAGATGAGATATAGTTGTAAGAATTGCATTGAATATTTCGACTTCTGATCTGAGTTAAAACATTACATTTCAGCGCTATGGTCAAAAGGTTTCAATAATGCTCTGACTAAGATTGAGTTGACTAAGATGGAGGAGAGAAAGATTAAATTAAGTCTAGAGTTGCTTAGTCTCACAGACAGCACAACGAAAAACAAAACCCTGCCTCCTCAGCGCCTTCTGGAGGACCCCCTGCTATGATCTCGACTTAATGACCTTTTCATAACAGCTAGTTGGCAAACTTCAACTGGACCGTATTCTTTGCATTTGTTTGCGCAGACAACAAAAAATTCCTTAAAAACAATTCAAGAAAATCTAAACCTCTTAATGGAAATGATTTTATCATGTATGTTTAGAATTATACTGTATCTTGTCCCTCTCTTGCAGATATGGTTGTAGTATACTGGTCTATGAGTTGAGTGTGACTCCTATGTATTCTTAGTCCTCCATGTCCCCCTGTGTGTGTGTGTGTGTATGTGTGCAGCTACCAATCACCAGTTCCAAATCCTGGGTGCTGGAAACAGTGAGTGTTTCCACTCACCAGGGTGTAATCTTTCTTTGTTTACACTGCTGCAGGGTGATTGTGCTGTGTGTTAAAAGTGTGACAAGCTCAGACACTTTGTTCTATCAGAGGCAGATTCAGCATCACTGCAAACAAACTTGTTCAATATTTTAAAAAGTCAGAAACAGAAATGATCATACAAACCTGTGCATCTATGTGTGGTGGAGAAAAGAAAAAAACAAAGAGACAATAGAGTCATCTTTGAATCCTGTGTGTAAAATCATCCCAAAGAAAGACAATAGAGTCGTCTTTGAATCCTGTGTGTAAAATCATCCAGTGTTTTTTTTTTTTTTTTTTTTTTTTTTTTTTCCAAGTCTCATTTGGGTAAAGTGGGTAATGACTAATAATTTCTTTATTTAGTTTTTCCTTCTTTTTTTTTTTCCAGTCTCATTTGGGTAAAGCGGGTAATGACTAATAATTTCTTTATTTAGATTTACAATTACTCATTTTGGAAAAGTGAGCAGTTCACAAACATCAGTTTCTTATAACATTTTCTCTGACAGTAAGAAAAACACATGAACAGATTCTAAAAACTATATATCTGAGACTGTGTTTGTGTGCATTCAGTGGGGTCTGTTTGATGAAAGGGGGCTTAGTGCTAAATCAGAGTTAGTTAACTCCGTATCAGAAGGAAACTCTGACTTTCCGGTTTCAAGAAGCCAGCTGGACTGAGACTTGGTTGCAATGGCTACATACTCCGTGGAGCAAACCTGGTCCGTAGCAGGTTTAAGGTCCTTAAGTCTGAGTTAAAAAGTCAGTCTGTAATCACATGCAAGCATGGTGTGCGCATTCGATCAGGAGCCTGTGGACTTCAGCGCTCAGCTGCTTCGAAGAAATTTATGCCAGGGGAGAATCTTTAGATCCCTATTTGATGTTTTAGCACTTCCCGAAAGTTTTTAGTTGGCGTTTCCGTTTTTCTTCACGATCTATTATATATCTCAATTCCATTCTTAGCCCACATATAGTTTCGCCAAATTCACCGTAGTTGTGCTCTTTATTTGGAGCAAATTAGCTGTAATGCATAAGACAATCAATATCACATAGTTGAATTATAATTTCATACAGAAAACTGCCTTGTGTAATTTTAATGTCACTTTCCTAATAGAACACAGGCCACACCACAGTAATTCAGACATATGAACAGCCAACTAATGTCTGGAAAGCTAATCTATTATCTCCAATACATTGTGATGGTAATAACATAAGCAGCTTTCACTGAGCCAACACTGGACAAATGAATATCATTAATATGCATCACGCCTCTTAACACATAAGAACTTGTGTCTTGGGGGTGGTTTGCCATTTCTGAAGAACTACCACCAGGGATGCCCTCTGCCATTGGTCGTCCATTATTTTGGGAGAGGGCCAATTCTTCCGCCTCTGTCCGTGGTGGTGGACCTCTACCTGTTTTTCGGGCATCAGCTTTTTTTTTTTTATTATTGGCCTATATAGATAACATTGCAACACATAGTAAGGACACATTTTATGAGATGCGTTGCCTTCATAGATGCAGCCACAGATATGATAGCAGACCCCCCCCATGTAATACACACAATATTTTGTGAAGTACAAGATGGTCGTGCAAGGAGCTGGATGTGCAGGGGTGTGTCTGATGGTGGGTGAAGGGGGTGTCAGCAAGAGTCTTTCTGTTTGTTGATAAGGCCAACAGCAGATGGAACACCTCAAAATAGTTTGTGACCAGGTTGAGAGGGCTTGTTTGCCATCTTTTTTTTCTCACTTTAGTGTCTTGGCGGTGTACAGATCGTGTAGAAAAAGCAGGTTGCAGCTAATTACCTTCTCAGCAGAGGGGTTGTTAAGCTGCAGTCTGCTCTGGTCCATCCAATGGCAGCAGCGTGCCAGATTGAGATGGAGGAGGAGAAAGGGGCTAGACTTAAAGATGGAGGTGTGAGAAGTTCACCTTCATTGTCTTTGTCAGTTTGAACTGTTACAGCTCCCTCAGGAAGTCTCCAAGGTCAGGTCAGGTCAAGGCAACAGGTCTTTAGTTATTTAGTCTGGAGAATTTTGGCTTTTGGGGTATAGAAATTATGGTGGAGGATTTGAAGCAGGATGGGACTTAACATATCTTCTTCGAGATTATCATCTCCATCTACCAAGGAGATGATAGTGGACATGAGGAGGGTGAAGCCCCCCATCAGCCACTGCTTATCCGAGGCCGGGAAGTTGAGAGGGTAACTTCAAATACATGGGGGTCCACATCAACAAAGACCTCACCTGGACACTGAACACCACACAACTGGTGAAAAAGGCTCAGCAAAGACTGTACTTCCTGAGCCTCCAGGGCCTCCAGGTATCTCAAGGGGCTGGAGCAGTCCGGCGGGTGATTGATGTGATGTTTGTTCTGGGCACAGATGGTATAGACAGCCACAAAAGCCCGGGTGTCCTGTGAGAGGGCCACCATAATCGACGTTGAATAAAGCTCAACGTACAGTTGAAGCCCGGGTGACAAGCCAGCTTGGAGGCATGTCCCCACTGGAGTCCCTGAGAATGGGTATCTGGGTCATTCTACCTGTATACGCTCCTCCTGCTGACTAGAAGGAGTAGAAACCCAGAAACAACAACAGACCCTACGTGGCACAACCAAAAAAAATTCCAAAAGTATAAATCTCTGACAATTGTGACGTGCGTCAGACTTTGAGGTTCCTGCAACAACATTTTTGGTGGCCATCCATGTCCCATGATATTGAGTTTCAATTTTGCATGTACTGTTTGTACACGTAGTAAACCCTCCCATCAGTCCCGAGCTGGGTTGCTGCAACCATTGGATGTTCCTAGTCGTCTTTGGTCCCACATCTCAATGGGTTTTGTCATTAGGTTGCCCATGTCCTCAGGTAATTCCAATCATTGTGGACAGATTTTCCAAATCTGTACATTTTGTCCCTCTTCTTTCTTCCTTCTGCCACAGAGACTGCAGACCTCCTAGTGCAGCATGTCATTCATCTTCATGGGATCTCTAAGGACATTGTGTCAAACCAAGGTCTGCTTCACAAGTATGGAGGGCGTTCTGTAAATCACTGGGGGAATCAGTCAGTTTAACCTCAGGCTATCATCCACAATCTAATGGTGAAGCAGAGATGTTGAATCAAAATCAGGGGACTGCCCATTGTTGTGTAACATGTCGCCATCCTGATTCCTGGACCTTCTTCCTCCCCTGGATGGAGGCAACATAAAATGCAACAATCATCATTAGTAAAAGTAGAAAATAATTGATTAAGTCAATTATTTTTACTTCAGACTTAATCAATTCATTCAAAACATTTATTTTTCAGTCATAAAGCTTTATTTTAGTCTTTTACTTGACAATAAATCTGTAAAATTCTTTAGGTGATGAAACCATTTGGCACGTGAGTAGACCACAGTTTAAATTAATATAAGACCTTTAGAAACTACAATTACATTTTAAAACAGGAAAATAGGTTTGGATCTGTGTAAACATCTTGTATAGTTAAAATGGTAGACACCTCATTTAACAGTTTCAAGGCTCAACCTTTTGTTTCAGCTGCACTTCTATTGCCACACAAATCACCCAACATCTCTGTAGCATCACAAACACTACTGATCAACCACTGCATGGTAGAACCATGTGATTTTATTGTATGAATGATTACCTAAAGGGTGTCCATGGTCATGGTTTATTTAACAGACAGCATGTTTTAATTTCTGTTCAGTCCGTGTTTTGAAGGAAACTTCCTTTGTAACGTTCCAGCTGTAGGGATACTAAAAGTTTCACGAATTGCACAAATTTGTCTTTGCAATTCCCAAAGTTTGTGGAACTCAAAAGTGTTGACACCCTGTTGTCACACCGCACAGACATATCTTATTTGCAGCAATACTAGTACTAGGGTTGGGTGTATCAGTAGTATTGATAGCAAGGTGAGTATCAGTATGAAATCGATACTAGCATGATGAAGGTGATATTTCTATTACAGAATAAGTATGTATTTGCTGTACTCCCATCCACCAGTTAGAACTGAAGGATTTAAGGTGAAACGTCTTCTTTGAGAAAATTTCATGTCCAGTTGCCTAACGGAACTCTTCAACCTTGACCATGACCTGGATGACTGAGAATCTTCAGACATACTTCTGTTACAGTTTCTCTTCTATTTGTCCAGCATATTACTTGATTTTTGTCAGAGAGTTTGTGAGCACATCTCTCAAATCTCCTTGCAAACAGCGCACCCCTCTCTCTCCCTCTCCTTCTGCTGCTCACTCAGACGCACACTTTCCCCTCCCCATAAGCACTGTGTTGACGTTTTTTTTACGTTATTTTACACAACAAATATAAGCAGCTCATCATCTTGAAAAGCTTTACTGTGTTCTTTATATTGATATATTTATATCTATTACAATGTTGCTTTTGTTTGGGGAAATAGTTTTGAAACTGCTGGATTAAGAAATGAAACTAAGTTGATTTATGGGGTTTTGTTTTACAATCAGGTTAAAGAAAAAATAACTTTTCCAAGTAAGCTACCAAATATTTATAAAACAGATTGCTTATATACTAGCTGAATTTTTAAAATGTATTCAGCCAAAAGGTAAGCTGTAATTGAACTAAATATAATAGCAAATATATCGATGTTCGTCATAGCTTAATAGAAGTGCAGAGATGTTGTTTTTCAGAGTAGTCAGTTTTAAAGTCTCTAATGCCTGCTCAGTGTGTGATTTAATTTGAGTTTAAATAATATTTGTAAAGCTTTATTTTATTTTTACTTCTGTTTGATATTTTCATTTATAACAATATTTTAAAGTTCAAAGTCCATTGACACAAATATGGGAAATTGGGCTATACCAGTAAACAACGAAAAAAAAAAAAATCCCATATTGGGCTATACCAGTAAACAAAGAAAAAAAAAGATCTTCAAGAGTCAAAAAACAAGAACAGAAAACACTGAAACTGCTTGTCTGCATCATAAAATTTTTAAACCTCCTTGTCACAAGCATCATTTCTGTTCTTTCTCTTTGACAGAGTTCAGCTTATTACCAGCTTCAATTTGTCAGACATCCACCTGCCCAAAGGTGGCACTTGATGTGGACCTGCTGTTACTCAACTCCATCCATCACTCACTCACTGAGTCCGTCAGTCACGTTCTGCTGCTCCCCACAGTCTGTCTGTCAGACGTCAGATTAATTTGTCCATCAGGTTCTAAGTCGGTCTCTGCGGGGTTTTATCTTTCATCACCATAGCTGCCGCAGACTATCCGCAGGTTAATGTTGACTTAACAGCATAAGCTGTGATTGACAGGCAGTGATTGATCCTATTTGTTTTAAGGCAGGTTTCATTTCTGCTGCTACAAAGTTGATGGAAAGGGAGAGGAAGAAAAAAATGTATCATGTCAAAATGTTCTCACAGTAAAGTGGTGGGGGCTGGATCTGAATCGAAGAGAAAGAAAAATGGATTTGGAACTTTCTCCAAATCAGTCAAATAGTTGAAAGTGAGCTGATCATACATAATACGAAAATGATAGCCAGTTGTTGAGATTACAGCTGTCGCTGTAGACACACACGCTGTTAAGTTGTACCATGAAAGGAAGTGGGCAGGACGAAGGAGACTCTCTTCAGGTGAAGGAAGTTTATTTTAACAGTCCAAAACTTCAGTACAGCAATTGACGGGATACCTCACCAGGGAGAAACACACGCTATAAGCATGAAAACATGATAAAAAAAAGCACAAAGAACCGCCTATATAATTATGCTTTCGCACTTCTCTATAGGCCACAGGTGTCCACGTTGTAACATTGGACTGTTTGTTCCTGGGTCCTGCTGTCTGCTCTGTTGTGCAATCAGTGTTATCACACTCACCTGTTGTATTCATCATTAGTCTCACTCGTATCACCTGGTGCCCTTTGTATATATACATCTCTCCCTCACTCTGTTCTTGTTGGATCATTGTTTTGAAGAAGTCTATGCCTTGCTGCAGTTCATTCCTTGTAGTTTATGTTTTGCTGCAGTCCATGCCTGGTGGTTTTTTTTCCTGTCCTGTTTTGTTAATTTGCACTTTGGTGGTTTTTTTGCCTGTCCTGTTTTGTTAATTTGCACTTTGTTAATAAACCTGCTACACCTGAAGAAAGTCTCCCTGGTATCGCAATTGGGTCCTGCCGGCTTTCACGATGTCCACACGTAACAGGGGTATTTATACAGATTTTTTTTCTCACTTTTAATTTAATAAATGCTTTTTTTTTTTCCGAAGAGGGTTTGTAACATGGCTGGTTACATGTTAGCTCTCAAAATTAATTGACCGCTAGCGGTATAAACTTCGTTCACTCGTAAAAATCCATAAGATAGCCGCATCGTTGTTCAAAGCATGTGATTAAAGTAGCAGCTTATAGTCTGGAAATTACAGTATATTAACTTGCCATTCCTACATCGTTGAATGTATTAGTTTTGATAGACTTTTGTTCAGTCTTTGCGAACTTCTAATTTTGGTGCAATTCCAGTTAAAGTCAGTAATTGGCAACTGGCTGTTGGGAAGCCACACGTTCTTCCTTTCAAATGTACATTAGTACATCAATACAAAGTGTCTTCAGTGGAAAAAGGTTATCTTGTATGGAAATTGGCAAAGTACCCAGGGCACAAAGCCACAAGGCACTGCATTTAGATGTATTTTGTATTTTCGTGTATAGGCATGGCATCTGTTTGTATTTTTTGCTTCAGTGAGTTGGGGCCAGTGGTCTCCAGGACCAAACTCTGTGCTTCAAAGGTGGGGTGGCACTGGGACTTCCTCGTCTTGGTGTCTAGATAGAAGTTGCATTTATTAGTGCATGAGCTACAGACACCTTAAAATGCAGAAGATCCATCTTTTCCAATCCACACATTCTGTAGATGAGCCAGGCAGTCACAGTGGTCACGTCCAAGAAGCGTAAAAACATTTGGATGTACATCCGTTTGTTTTTACGTCTGTGGGGATACATGGCAACACAATGATCCATGAGATCTACCCCTCCCATATGCTGATTGTACAGCTTCATGGACAATGGCCTCTGGATGTTGAGCATCTGTTTTTTATTTCTTGCTCCATCTCTGGGCTAAATCTGGTGGGGACTGGCCAACACAGGAAGAGGCCATGTGAATCACGGAACTATTCAGCCAGAGTGTGACAATGATGTTTTCAGCATTGGTGACAACAGAGCAAGATCCTCTTTCTTCTGGGCAAGTTCGAATCCCGGTCAGGGCGGTTAATACCTTTCAGTGGACTCACCACCCGCAGGAAGGTTTGGGGGGTTGGTACGGTGCAATGTGATTTGGGTGGAGACTGCTGCCACCGCGACCCGGTAACGGATAAGCAGATGAAAATGGACGGATGGATGGATGGATCTTCAGCAGTGCTCTCTGGAGCCTGTTGCTTCTACATGTACCAGTGCCATAGATACCTTGTTGTTTCAATGCCTGAATAAGTGGAATGGAATTGTCAAAAAACACCTTGTGATTCTTTTGCTGTATGTCATCACAGCAGTGCATGACAACATCTGCAGCCATTCCCAATCCACTGACCGCACCACGCCCAGCCACACCTTGGAATTACACTTGGAATCTGTGCATGTATTCGGAGCTCCTTGCTCTAACCCACACTTTCACCCCCCAGGGTTTGGGTTTCTTTGGGATCTACGTGAGAGACAAATACCCATTGAATGGAATGATCTGTTCATCAATCAATTGGAATTCTTCAGGGTCTACTGCTTAACGGAAGGTTTTTTTGAGTGTATCCAACACTGACCAGATTTTGAAGAGCCTATCAACATTTCCTGGCTCCTGTGAATAATTAGCAATAAAGTGAATGTACCTCAGAATCTGCTCAAATATGTTCAGGCATAGCATTTCTCCACATGTGAATAAAATGGGGACTTTAAGGTGGACGTGGAGTCCAGATTTCACTCAGAGTAACACTTTTAAAACAGCCGATACTCCTTCTATTCTGTCACAGTCATTTTGCTCTGAGGACTGACAGAACAGGTCTGACGCTGGTCTCAAGATTCATCTGTAGCTCTGCTTCATTTAATGCATGATGACTTGACCAATTATAACAAGTCTGCACGCTCAGATAGCATGTCAAAACCTGTGTCAATCTATTAACTCCCTTTTTTCTCCAGTGGATGTTAAACGGTGCCACAGAGCCCCAGAGCACAGCCTGGCGCTTTGAGGAGGAAAAAGTGCTGATCTCACCTCTAGCAGAGAATGTTTTCTGAGCTTTTAAAGACCAAGATTAGAATCTTAAACTGAAGTAAAATTGAGAGGAAGGGAGTAATTAAATAAACAAATTGTGGTTACACCTGTACACCAACAGACATAAATAAAAAATAAAAGAGGTAAAAGAAGCAGGAAGAGGACTGCCCATATTTTAGGGACATTAGCAGGATGTGGATACCAGAAAATAGGAACTTAACTGGAATTTCTCTCAGAATTAAGTCAGAAACCAAAAATCTTTGTGACTGTTGTTGTTGTTTTTTTCTTATATATGGCTTTGCATTTTCTGTTCCCCTTTAAATTTTTATTCCCCAGAGGTACATCAGTGTGTGAATATTAACTGGAGTGGCGGTACAAAATGACTCAGGCATTGAAAAGCAATCATGAAGACTGACTCATACTCTAAGGATTCTTCATTCCCTGCTCATTGGTTTTGGAGTTTTCTTTGGCTCCTGGTGTCATTTAATCCCCTTCTTTTCATAAACTCGTACTTTGAAGATCTTTTTTTCTAGACTGTGGTTGTATGACATTGTAATACAAAGTCAGGGATGACAGCACTGCACAGCAGTCCTAAGCCTCAGACACAAATGCTCACTTTAAGCACTCAATTTCTCACACTAAATCCTGTGGGAAATCAATTTCATCTCACCTAGACACATAAGTTGATGGTTTACTGTTTTTGTCAGTTTGTGTTAATGAGGTGACTTTGAACAAAAAATTGTTTCCCTTACATATTTTGATAAAACACTAACAACCCTTAGATTTATAAAAGTCATTCTTTTCCAAATTCATGTAATGATTAAATTAGATTTGAAAGTGTGTGACAATTCGCATCGGTTGAGATAAAGAATAAAATGTGCATCAAGGTTTAAGGAGTATGCTGAGTATTCGCAGAAAGTCAGTGGTCATACCATGACACTACACACTCTTGTACAGTAGGTGGTGGTATGCACCTAAAAATGTTGGTTATGACAAGCTTCTAAACCAAGACGTAGATTTCTACCAAGCCTAAACCGTCCCATTGTCCTTCGCATTTTGTACATACCCAGCATCCTCGCAACAGGTTTGCATCTTGCCCCAGAATCAGAGTATGATCCTTTTATCAGGAAAAAGACAATATCAGCCACCGGGTCACCTAGACCCTAAGGACTACATGAGGGTCAAGTGTTCAGAACGTGGGAAGAGCCTCTTTGTTTCTGTAAAGAAAGCAACCCTTTTAAGTTTTTTAATATTCTGATATTCTTTTACATATTGATAGTTAGCGAGGTAAACCGGACCATTTTTATTTTTAGGAAGAGGAGATAAATGATGGTTCAATTTGAGGTACTTTTTACCGATTTAGTTGGTAATGGTAATTTGCATATTTGTTTTACCAATAAAGGACCATTGCATTTGGCCAGAATTTGTGTGTGGTTCATCTTGTTTCAAAAAATCGTGAATCATATTGCATCCTGAATTGAGTGTATTGTTACATCTCCACCAGTAAATTTAACACCTGTGACGATTTAGAGTATTGTCTAGTGTAGCAGTACGAGCGTTTTTGTCTTGTTTTTCCCTCGCTGTTGACTGTTGCTATGGTTTCCCTTCCTCACTTCCGCCAGTCGTTGACCACCTCGTTGGGCTGCTGCTGCTTTGTTTGGTGTTATTTTGTGCTGCTTTCACTGTATTGCCATTTATCTGTTGCTGTCTACGGCGTTCTTCTGCGGCCGTCAGCAGCTTCACGGCTTCCAAGATTAAATTCTGCAGGACGATTGTTCGGCCGTACACCACGGTCCGGGCATAAGCACTTTTTTATGTTATTATTTTTCCTCTTCGGTTGCTGTAGGCCAGTGGTGGAGGTGCTGGTGACCTGGTGGTGGTGTCCTCCCGTCGTATCTTGTCCCTGGGAGTGGGTTTCTTCACTGAGGGTGTGTCTGCCACGTGTGCTTAGTGATTTAAGTTATTTTTGCATTATTTTGGTGGATCCTGCCCCTGCACTAGCCCTTGCCCATCCACTTCGGCCTCAGCCCTGATTAGGTTTCTTTTATTTGTGTGAATTAGTTTTACGGAGCATACTTTTTAAAAACAAATGTTGAATAAAATTTGTATTTTCAAACTATTGCCCTCCAGTAACCACGAACCTTTGTGCCTTGTGTTTGAGCAATTCCCTGGGTGAAATTCCCAGGGTGGTGTTGTCGAGCTTTTCCCTCCTTAATAATAGTCACGTAACTTTTCACCCCCGCTCTCCCCCCTACTTCATGTGGAAAACCTGACATGTATATATCAAAGACCAAATAAGGACAGTCCATGGATTCAAAACCCAGAGTTGACATTGAAGTCTCAAGACTTTTTAGGGTGAGTCTCAAGTCTTTCTGTCTGTGACTCAAGTCTGAGTTGGAGAGGCCAGAAGTCCCCATCTCAGTAACAAAGTTTCTTTGCACTCACGTCACCAAATTACATGATAAGATTAGTTTTTTTAAGAACCTTATTTTGTTCACACACTATGTTGTGTTTGATTACTTTATGATCAGAAAATTTGAATTGAACGTCAACAACAAAACTGCAGAATTTATATATGTACTGTAGTATTACCTTTAAGGTTTTGAAATGTGAGTATCGTTTATTCTTGTATTTTTTTATTAAGTGATTTCAAAGTTTCTGTTATCGGTTGTTGGGGTCTAAGTAGTAGTATCGTGTTTAGCAGATGGTAATGTAACACCAAAAATAAAGACGTAACTGTCAATTAGAGACAGAAAATGACAAAATTGTTAGTTCCAATCCTATGCACTTGTTCTTAACACACTGGAAGTCTCCACGCCACAATTGTTATGATGATATTTCTCTGTGTACAGCAGAAGTTACAGTAGGAAGACACAGACAGAGCAGGACAACAGATGTGAACACAAGAAAATACAAGGATGACTGACAGTGAGAGGAGGCCATGATGGGAAGAGAGAGACCTCAGACAGCACTTCACTGTTTGAAGCAGGAAGCTCGCGAGACAAGAGAGCGGCAGCTTTATTCCTGCAGACACAATGAGCAGGGTACGACACAATGGGGAGTCGTGCTGTGAGCAGGCAGTGGCAACAACATACAGGATTAAAGCCAGAGCTTACACACACACACACACACACTTCACCAACCAAACCTCTGAAAGAAAGAAAGGGCAGATATGATTCGCACTGAAGACAAATAAGATCTGCTGCTCTCTGTTTGATGAGGACAGAGTTCGAGGAGTGTCATATTTGCACATCCTATATGCTGTATAAGATTAGTTAGTTCACTGCATCTGACAAACACCCATTAAGACAGCAGTGAATCAAAAACCCCTCTGCACTCTATTATAAAACACAAATTCTCTAGAGGGACTGCAGGACAGAGTTAACAATGAGGTAGCTTTTTTTTAGCAACTCATTCAAACTTTGCTTTAAAAAAACAATAATAGTGAATCCATTTGAATCTTTAACCTCTGGTGTCCGTTTTAAAGCAAGTGATTCGAAATAAAGCACCGAATTGAAACCATTTTATCATGAGGAACGTTGGAGGATGATAAAAGGGTGGATTAATGAGCTGTTAGAGAAGACATGGGGATTAGATGAATGTATCATGAGCTGCACACTTGTCAGGACACCACGGTTGTTGACCTCCTGGAACAGCCTCTCTCCTGATAAGCAACCTGTGCATATCGACAAAATAATCACCTTCCTCTTCCATTGAAGTAATGAGGCCATATTTGAGGGACCATTGTGAACATTGTCCGGGAATAATTTCCTTTCGAAGACCATGTGTGTACTGTGAGCAGTGTGTGTGTGGGAGGGGGTGGTCACACTGTTCACTGTTAAGCATTTCCACACAAGAACCCAATGTAAATCAGTGTATTTAATGTGTGTTGAATAGACCATGTCTTTCTCTAAACAGTATGACTACAGTGGACCCGTACATGTCAATAGTGTCAACTGAAACAAAAAACAGTGATCTTTGCCCAAATAAGAAAATAGTATTTTTTTTCTACATATGTAAATGCATCATATGTAATGTTGATTTAAGAGTAACCTTCCACATTTTTTAAATTTTCCAATCTTGTGTGAGAGGAAATGGCTTTATCCGACCCTGTTGTTAATTATCATATAAGGATTAATGAATTAAGAGTTTAAGAGCTTAAGAGTAAAAAGAAAATGGTGTTAAATTGCCATCGCTGACAATCTGGCTCGAGCCTGCCTACACCCACCCTGGTGTCGTGGTGGGTGATGACTGCAGATTTTTTACATCTACAGAGGGCAGACAGAGGTAAAGAGGACGTGCACTCCGGCATGTCAGCATTTACATGGATCTCTGTAAGTCGGTGAAGGATGATTCAGTCTCAGTGTCGCAGCTGTTTGATATGCAAACGGCTTTTCCATGTAAATGTGTCTCCACAGCTACACATTTACATTTATGCATTTCGTAGACACTTTTATCCAAACTGACTTACAAGATGAGGATTAACAGTCAGGTTACATAAAGGAACTCTTGAAAGGAGACCAGTAGTTAGGAAACAAGTGCTGAAGAAGACAGAGGAGGGTAGGGGCAGAGGAGGAAAGGAGAATGCTAGGATAGGAGGTGCTTTCTGAAGAGCTGAGTCTTCAAGAGTTTCTTGAAGACAGACAAGAGCCAGTGTAGCTCAGTGAGCTGTGTGCTCTAGACCATCTGTAGAGTTTTCACAACACAGGCTGATAGAAGGGCGTTGCAGTAGTCGAGGTGGGGATAACCATGGTCTGTACCATGACTGGGTGGCCTGTTGGGTTAGGTAAAGCCCGATCTGTCTTATATTAAATAATGTAAAGCGACATGACCGGGTGAGAGAGGCAACATGATCTGTAATGGTCAACTGGTCATCCATCATGATGACGGTCGTTCGAAGTGTCCTACGTCACTCACCTAAAACATCAGAAGAGTCTGACTTACGCATAAGAGCCAAATTCCATGAAGGCAGGAAAGTTCCCAAAAAAAAAAAAAAAAAAAAAAAAAAAAAGGAAAAAAAGCAAAAAAAAAAATTTATGACCTAAAACCGGCAAAAGAAGCGAATGAAAACAAGGCCGTCTTTTGTCTATAGCACTGCATGACAAAGTATTGGTCCGCGTGGCTCGCTAACTAGTTCATGTGCGAAATTAGTTTAAACCTCATATGTGGGAATGATGAAACAAGACTTACTTAATACATTTATCAACAAGAATTTTATTTTTGACACTTGTCTGAGTATGAATTAATTGCATCTACGTGTCAAGCCTAGAACCATTTTTTATACATCTCTATCTCATAGTGGGCCACAGAGGAAAAAGACACTGGGACAATTGTGACCAAATGTTAGTAATTTAATGTATTGGTTGAAATTGAATTTTCACATTCAACAAATATTTTTTCTGTGCTTCATGGATTTGGAGTGTTTCAGCTGCTTTAATTGTTTTCATTTTTTGCAGTTTGTTCACTAAGTACTTGCATTTTGTATAGGACTGGACTCCCAGGTTAAATTTCATTTTTTTTCCTTCACCCCAAATTATTCCTGTGTGTCTGAGGAAATAAAATCATTCAGGATATTGGGACATAACTTGGCTTTCTATTTTTTTATGTCCTGTATGCTACCTTTTAACAGTTCTCCTGAGAGAACGTAAGCTTTCGCCATGAAGAGCTTCAGCAGCTTGGCACAAGCTGAGGCTTCACAAATGAAGACATATGTTGAGAGTGGGTGGGTGTGGATGTGGGGGGTGGGAGAAGGGAAGGGTGATAGGAGGGTTTGAGACTGAGACAGAGAAGAAATTGAGCTAATCCAAAAAACAAAAGAAGAAAAGAAGGGCTTTCCTTTGTGTTAACACAAAGCCACATAAATTTAACCTTGAATGTGTGAAAATTCAAGTACAAATAAATTATTTTAGCCGACTCTACATGTTAAAGTTTAATGTACCTTTATGTGTGTCTGTTTAACTAGCCTGCAAACTCTATGTCTCACCTTCTTTTTCTTTGTCATCCTTCTATTATTTAACATTTTCGACTCATCATACCATCAGAATATTAACAGCTCAGTGTGTCACAGTTGGCAATATTAAGTATTACTTCAAACAGGTCTTAATGTCCAGTTAATGTACCATTAAATGCTTTTCAGGCTCCCGATACTTCTTTCAGATATCCGCTGTGCCAAAATTCTCAAAGCACTTACTTTCCAAATCCTACATCAACCGATACTGATATATTCGGTTGTTTTTCTCCAAACCTATTTTTAGGTCGCACTACATATCTCCTGTGGAATTAACACTTGTGATGTCCCACTCTACGCATTCCACAAGTCAACATTGTCTTAAAAAATACATTTTTAAAGTGATTCCAACATATGTAGTGAAACCCAGGCATTGCACTACTGGGTTTTCATTATCGGAGGAAAAACCTATGACAATTCTTACTCATATTACACAGTTATGCTAATATCAGGCCAACAGTATCGATCTGCCAATGTTATCGAACATATCTACTTTTTCGTAGATATATTTATTTCACTTGTCCCTAACTGGTAGAAAGCAGACCTTTGACGGTACTGTGGACATGACAGGTATTTGGTTTTGTTTTTTTTTCTAAATACCATACTTTGGTATAAGGCCTAAATACTTTATTCAAATGCCCAGTGTTGGTCAAGTTACTTGGAATTAGTAATCATTTATTGATTATTTCTCCAAAAAAGTAATACAGTTACTTTACTAATTACTTATTTTCAAAATGTAACTGGTTACTCTTATAGTTACATTTCAAAAACATGCGCAATCTAAATACTCTATAAAGCAATTGACTGTTTCTTTAAAATCTATGTATAATGTATCAAAATTAAATTTAAATAAACTTGAAGACATTGAAGACATTTATTGAACATTTAAACCTATTCTTTGCACATTCCAACATATTTTAATGAAGGAAAGCAAGCCTTCTTCTGTTAACTTATATTTCTGCATATACCAGTATATAAAATACAATTATTATGTGTTTATACTCCTTAATTTGCATAAATGCAAATAAAATACAGCCATAAATAATTAAAGTCAAAGTCTCTCTTGGCTGTATTCCAAATTATTAACATGTAACTAATCAACATCAATGCGTCAAAATGATTCAGAGTCTATCGTGGGAAACAGCAACATGTCCTCAACAATATAGACGGCAACAAGCTTTTTCAGTTCAGCCGCACGCCATGTCGCTCTTTAGTCTATTTTCACCTGTTTAGCAGGAGAGAGGTCGTTCTAAGATTGCCCGGTGGAACTGGATGTCGTAGCCACAGCAGTTGTTATCCAGGGATTTCTCAACCACTTTCACATTCCTGGGCCGGGCTTCTAGGTCCTTGCTTAGATTTGATGTGGAATCTTTCGCTGTCGATACCATTTTTCTTCTCAACACGAATTTCTTCGTTATGAGACTTTCACATTACTCTTAATTTATAATTAGTTTTTTTCAGATGACTACTTTCGAAGAGTTAGTACAAATGCTTTTTTTAATTTTATTTTTAACTACTTCTATTACTTTCATAACGAGTGTGATGACCTGGTTTGCACCTTTGCAGTGTTCTCCACATGTGCAAGTACATTTTGTTGTGAGTGTGCAACAACAATATATTGTATTACTAGATATAATTACTGCTTCATAATTGAGTCTGACTAAATTAAAAATGTTAGACAATGGTTGTAAAACAGAGAGACGAAGAGAAAAAAATATATGAGCAGAACGAGAGAGACACGGACGGTAAGAGAGAGGGTTCAGAATATGCTGTTGATGTTAAATCATCAGCCCTACTTGATGCCAGCGCTTTCTGCTGTTTTTGCATTTCTTCAATGAATATTTATATCTTTTCGCTTTAGAAAAGGTTGTAATATTTTACCAGGTGGGAGTGCACTCACCTACGTGCATGAGCATTAGCCCTGGTGACACACAGTTTCAGCATATATAGTAATTCCACTGTGACAAGGCCACAGTGAAGGCTGGTGATGATTCATCCTGAGCCGAGATAAATGTTATTTTAAATATGTTCTACCCTACGCTCGGATAAAATGTCAGCAGCACAGCTATGCTAAAGATTTTGCATTTTGGATGCAATTTGGACAGCAATAGTGAGCAGGTAAATGATGAAAAGAATTGGCTCTAATACAGAACCCTGGGGCACACCTGTGGATGGAGAGTGAAGACTGAGATAGATGGAGTTTGACTTAAGGAGTAGTATCTAAACCAGTTGAGAAGGGTATGAGTTGAAGGCCACACTAAGGTTCAGGAGGATGAGAATGTAAAAAAAAAGAAAAAGAAAAAAACGAGTTGGATCCCCGGAGAAGATAAACAGATGCTTTTATGAGAGCTGTTCCTGTACTGTGATTGGTTCAGACAGGAATTTATGGTACAGATTGTTATAGATGGTTATGGTTTTGTGAAACAACAGCATTGGAGACGTTTGCAATAGTGCTACACAAAGACACAGTTTTGTGTGTTGTGTTGTGGATTAAAACACAGCTGGATGCACAGACAAGTAGAATGAAAGAGAGTCAAAGGGATGGATGGACAGTTCGATGGATGGAGTTTTGTTTTAAACTGTCATCTTGAACTGTAAACTCTAGGCAACTTGTATCTAACTCTTTCGAATATCATAACAAAGTCATTGTGAATGAAACATAACACCCAAGCACACACACACACAGCCAGGTTAAGTAAGGTTGTGATCAGTAAAAAGCAACCAGATGTGTGGTAATTAAGCTTCTTGTCTGGGCAAATAATTGAAGTGTGATAATGACGGTGAAGAGAAGTGTGAGAGAGAGAGAGAGAGTGATCATTGTTCTGTTACACAGTACAGAACACAGGTGATCTACATCCCGCTCAGTAGATAATGAATAAAAGGTTTATAAAGAAAGAATAAGAAAAAATGGCAGCATTCAAAACTTAAAGTTATTTTCTCATCGTAAAAACTTGTTGGATGCAAAGATATTTTTCTCTTGATATTACATGTTGTTCAACAATGGTAAAACATTTGGTTCCTTGGCTTTTTTGTGTTTCATTTACATCTTCTGAAATAATAATGACATTTAGGGATGGCACAATCCATTTTTCAGGATCCGTATCTTTTGGTCCAAATTCCGGGATTGAACATTGACAAAAACCCGCCCGTTAGATCTGATACCTAAGCACAAATGCTCCACTTAACTTTGTGAGATATACCATAAACGAGGGACACTATCGCGTCGACAGGCTGGAGGAGAAAAGAAGGTATCACATTAATATCAGTATCGGTAAAAAGTCCAAGTTGTAGTATCCAATTATCAAATATCGGTATTGGACATGGAAAAGTTGTATCAAACCATCCCTAATTTTTATGTATTGAAACTGTGATACAAGGAAAAGTTTAAATTGGCTTTTAATGAGCAAAGATAATTTTACACCATAATATATTATAGTAACTTAATTGTTTGATGAGGAATATTCTGTTTATATAAAATGTAGTAACATTATTTAGGTCTCATGCCTTGCTATTAACTAAAGCTTTGCTGAACTTTAGCTGTTGTAATCACTTTGCATAAATGTCTTACAATTAAGTCTTTATAAGAAGGCTGTCGTGCCTTCTGTCATGGTCCTAATTTTTGGGTTTAATCATTCCTATTTTTTTTTTTTTTAGTTATCTGATTTGCCGATATTTTCCAAACACCTTATTTCTGGTTCTGATATCGACTGATAACAATAAAGGCCTGGTAATATTTATTTGTTTATCTGTACAAACCACTGTAGAGTAGCTGACAACAGCATTCTGCATATAATCCCCAAATTATTAAAAAATATAAATTAAATGAGCCGCAATGCTGCCATTTAGTGACTTTCATTTTCATATACAGTGTTCCCTCTTCCAGTGTTCATCTTTTCATTATTTTCGTGATAAAAAACATTTTGAGACCTGAAAAAAATTAAACAGTAAAAATATAGCAAACAATAAACTAAAAGACATTGCTGGTAGCTTTGTGTAACGACGGGCTTGCCGTTACCCCCATATGAATGCACATATTGTAATAAGGACGCATAGGAGGTGTGTAAAAGGAACGTTTATTGGTTGATCATGTTCGGGTGTGCATTTCCGGCGAGGGCGGAAACACATACATTACCACCTGGAGAATCATCCGCTTGTGTTTTGCCTCCGGACCGCTCGGGCAAGCTGACACTTTGTTTACCTTATTTTCTATATATCGCACCTATGTCCAAATTCCGGCCGAGTTGTGGCAGGCATTTATTTCACAGCTCATTTGGGACATATTTTGCATTGAAAGAAAGTGGGTGTGTACGCGCACGGAACTGTGTGTCCTCTGTGTGTGTTTTCACTGCCCTGCCTTCCTCCTCATTCAGAAGACAATCATCGGATCTAAAAGTGTCACTGGTGATAAACAGAGGGCTGTGATTCACAGCATTAAAAGACAGAAAAGCAGAAGAGGGACGGACATGAGGAAGAGTAAGGCAGAGAGGAAGGAAGGAAGACAAGTAGGAGAAATGAAGAGGAAAAAAGATGAATATCATCAGTAGTCAATCTCTGAATAAAATACCTCCCCTCTAATCTGTGTTTAAGAAATGTTACGTTCATTTATGAGGTTGATTTTTAAATAAACATTTATAACACTTATAGCATTTTATTTCTGACTTTGTTCCATAACTAGGACTGATGAAGTTTAAGGCTTATTAATAATATTATTTTATGAACTTTATTGATCCCACACTGGAGAAATTATTGCGTTAACAGCAAATGTGCTGCAACAGGCTGCCCCTTGGAGGCGCTAACCCAGGACACTGCTTGAATGGCAGGAGTGCTTACACTAGTGTTTCCCAAACTTCCTCTGCTGGGCACCCCCTTTGGTTCACAAGAAGATTTTCATGCGCCCTTGCTGTTACTTTAAAACAATTCTACCAACTTCAGAAGAACTTGCTTTTAACACATCACCAACGTCAGCAGGGGGCAGCTTAAGGGCCCAGGTAGCAGTGTGTGGGGACGGTGTGGAACCGAAGGGAGGGAGCAGTGTGTGGGGACGGTGTCATGCTCAGAGCACTGCGGTGGCAACTTGGCAGCTTGTGGACTCGAACCTGAAACCTTCCCACGTCCGCTTCCTTAACCACCAAGCCAGAATTTCAGTATTCTGTTGAGAAGTGAAGACAGTTCCCTCTTGTGGCCATGGATAGTATGGAATCTATTTTTGATATATAAGTCCATTCCAAGTATATGTTGTAGGACCAGCAAAACTACTAAAGAAAAGCAATACTTTTAGTCTGGAAAATACAAAGTGTAGCAACTATACTCTTCTGTTAGACTTTAGTATTTAACAAAGAGGCACCATCTACTGTATTATTTAAAAACAATCTAAGCCACCAGGAAAGGAAGGCACACATTTGAGTGTCTTTGACTTTGTCGAAAGAATAGGAAAGGAAATGAGGGGAATGTAAAAAGGAAAAGGACAGAAACTCTGCTTTTCTCCTTCTTCTCCTCACTGATGCGTAACTTTAATGAAACCTCTACAGTTTCTTGTTCTCTGACTCTGCTGCTGTTATGCTGGTGTGAATCTATTGTTCACAGGAGATCCTCTCAGATTGTTCTGATTTGTTTTCTGTCCAGTTCTGTAGATAAAGCGATGCGGAGCTCCAGCATCTCACCTTTGCTTCGAGGACTGCGAGCAGTGGACTATTGTGGAGGACATCGGTGTCTCCTTGTTCCCTGCAGCTTTCATTGTGTCAGGGACAATAAAAGGGTGTGGTAAGTAAGGCAAACACGCAACTCCACTGATCCCCACAGCTGGTATTAAGATGTTAATGTTCACTGGAATCACAAAGTCTCTCTACAGTAATTTCCTGTGCACCTTCATTCGGAGAAGCAGCTATAACATCAGATTCAGTCTGCAGGAGAAGCAGAAGATTCACATTCACTTTACAGCTATATAATTGTAATACTATATACAACACTAGCACTGTCAAAGGGTTGAAATGTTTTATTCTGATTTATTATAGACTGTGTTAAATCAATGAATTAATCCAGTTAATCATGAATAACCAGGATAAATCAATATTTCAAATATGACAAAACATTTATATTGCTGAAACAGAGACAAAACAGCATGTGGTTGTATGTGAGTTACACCTGTTTTCATTCATCCAAATGATGGAATGATCGGAGAAAAAAAAGACCAACTTAATGGAGTTTGTTGATTCTAGTCATTACTGTACATCTGTAAAACCTGTTGGATGTTTCTCTTGATTTAAGCCTTTATCCTCAACAATATTTATCTGTCTACTCGCCTTTACAATCCATTTGACAATAGACAGATGACAGATCTGACAGATCTCCTTCGTGACCGACTTGAAGTTTTACACTTTTACAAACATATGGTGGGAGGATATTTTAAGTTGAGATGCTTTTGATGGAAGTGAAGTGTCTATATAAAATATATATATATAGATATTATGGCTGGGTAACTTAACTCACTTAGTTAACACCAACAATTGTTTTATTGCACTTTAATGCAGTTTTTTTTTTTTTTTTTGTGAATGTCTGTTTCTCTCACCAGCTTTTATTTTGTAAGTCCCAAAAGAGACCTTTTGTCCCATTAGACATCCTAGCAACCGGTACTATATGTGCAATGTCCTTCAGGCTGGACTTCTGACAACCAAAATGGTGAAGCAATGTGCCTACCTGGTTAACTGAATAGTCCTTTATTCATCCCGAAAGGAAGTTATTGGACGACAAAATAGAATAAGTCTGTTGCTCACTGCTGCAGAGCTCACGGGAACCAGAAAAGAGACCTTTTGCAAAACCCCGCCCCCAAATTGTCCCATTAGACATCCTAGCAACCGGTACTATATGTGCAATGTCCTTCAGGCTGGACTTCTGACAACCAAAATGGTGAAGCAATGTGCCTACCTGGTTAACTGAATAGTCCTTTATTCATCCCGAAAGGAAGTTATTGGACGACAAAATAGAAAGGTACAGAGAAGAGTTTATCCATGTTTCTGTGAACACTCCCAGTATTCCCTGTGATGTCCGGTTAGTGCTGTTAACTTATCCATTTCCCCTAACGAAGGATATGAGGTTTGCACCGTCTCTTCTTGTCTTGGCGCGAGTCACCGGCTTTGGTCCGGAGTGGTAACACCGGCATCATCGGTATAAAAATCAGCAATAGCTGTTAGTGCTGCAGAGCGCTGACAGTGGCGTAAACACTGGCATTGGCTGTTGATGCTGTGGAGCACTTTTATGATACAGCGGTTTATGATACAGTTCTTGTCTGCATCCATTTTGGGGTTGTCAGTTTTGGACTTTTTATTTTTGAATTAAGATTGATACATATCAATCATACATATCGAATCATATTATGGTGTTCAGCAATGATTACATATTGCCAAATAGAAAGAAAGAAAAGAAAAAGAAAGTAAACTACTTGTCACTGTGACACAACAAAATGTGACCTCTGCTTTTAACCCATCACCAAAGTGAACAGCAGTTTTGAGCGTGCAGGGAGCAGTGTGTGGGGACGGTGCCATGCTCAGAACACCTCAGTGGTAACTTGGCAGCTGGACTCAAACCTGAAGCTTTCCGGACCCAAGTCTGCTTCCTTAACCACTAAGCTACCACTGCCCCAGTGTAGATGGCTCAAAATAAAACCAATAAATGTCAAGCAAAGTAGTTTGTGATACCTAGAATTACAGTGATACTGTCCGAAAATTAATACACAATACTGTTTTATGTTGTTACATAGGAAATTTATTTATTCATTTAACCTTTTAACCCATTGACCCAAAGGCTGAGAGTTCCTCAGCTGCCAAATCCCACTTTCACCCTGGAAATATCTTTACATTAAAAGATGCCAAAAAAAGTTAAGGTCCTTGTTACATTTGGATTTGGACTGTTGTAACACTCAGCCTGCTGTCAGGCCAGTTTATCCAAAATGTTGCAGCAGAGTGTTAATAGGAACCAGAAAGCGAGAGCATATCACTCCAGTCCTGGTTTCTCTCCACTGGCCCCCTCTAAAATCTAGGGTACACTTTAAAATCCTTTACAAATAACCCACTTCATGACTGAACGCTATCATATGTACATTATCGAACAAATGGGACCATACTAACCTAACAAATCACTTCACTCTAAAATCATAGGCCTGCTCACAGTTCCCAGAGTGTATACGAGTAGTATGGCAGGCAGAGCATTCAGGTACCAGACTCCTCACCTTTGGAACCAGCTGCCAGTGTTGGTTCAGAAGGCTAACACTCTCTTTTTTACTTCATATTTTTTTCATATTTTTACTACTTCATATTTTTACTTCCTTAATTATGCTGCCATGAGGCTAGACTACGAGCACTCTCTCTCCACTACCTCTCGGATCAACAGTACCTGAGCCAGACCTGACACTGTTGTCATTGTTCATATTGTAATTCATAACTTATAAAATCTAACTGAGCTTAACTACTTTAACATCGAACACTAATGATAAAGTCGTATCGAATGCCTATCAACTGTTTGTGTGCCTGCCCCTTTCTGTCTCTGCTGAAATTTTCTTCCTGTTTAAAGTAAGTCATTGCTCCCAACCCAAATGCTTGCTCAGCATGAGATCTTATTTGATCTGTTAAATGTTTTCAGCTTAAATTTGTTTGGTTGATACATCACATACAGTATATCAAAATGATATTGACAGTATATACGTTCTGTTAGGTCTGTCAGTCTCCCTTTTATCAAAATGATATTGACAATATATATGTTCTGTTAGGTCTGTCAGTCTCCCTTTCCTCCTGTGTGTTGAGTTGATCAGTGTGATCACCCTCACCTGTGTCTTTGTCGTTAGTCTCACTGGTGTCACCTATTGCCCTGGGTATGTATACCTCTCTCCCTCAGTCTCTTTGTGGCATCATTGTGCATGTAAAGGTTGATATGTTTGGCTATGTGCTGGGCTACATTCCTGTGTGCCTTGGTTCTGGTTCCAAGTTCCTGATTCATGTCCGGTTTTCCAGTGGATGTTTTTCAGTTGAACTGAAAATGAATAAACCACCTGCAACTGTCTCTTGATTGCTACATTTGGGTCTTGCCTGCTTCCTGATGTCTCAGGACACAACGCAATATTTTTAATCCTTGTTACATTAGGGGGAGGAGAGGAGGGGTTAGGAAATTTTAAATTATAATTTTAAAAATGTAATTTAAATTGAGGCAAATGGGTTGAATGCAATTGGACTATACAAATAAAACTGACGAAGGAATCATCCATTCATTTTTCACATTTTTGTCGTAAGCTAACGAGAAACATAAACACTCAGTCTGTTGTAGGTGAATAATTTCACAGCTGTTCTGTATTGGGGGTCTCCTTTAACATCTAGAACTGTCACAACTGCTAAGATCTGTTGAGTGGATTTCTATTGGTTAGTGTTTTGGTATGTGTTTAATGTGTTTAATATGTATTGATAATTGATTTTATTTTTATTTTGTAATGTGTTTTACAGAACTAACACAAACACAGAAACAGTGAAAGTATCAAAAACAGTTTCCTTTTTAATGCTGCGGTAGAAAACAAGGGTATATGAAGTCATAGAATGGGTGTGCCTCATTGCCCAAATTGCCCCAGGAAAGAAAAAAAAAAAGAATTAAGATTAGAAGCACAGACATTTTCACACTCTCTGTGCTCTTCACATGCCCATATTTTACACGTAAGGTTTAATTCGTCATCTTCATCAATAATAATAACAGATTTCTTTGTAACAATTGTTACCTTTCACATCCTACAAAGGTAAAGCTGCTGTGTGAAAAATAGGGGGGAAAATAATAAAATGTCATTCAACAATATCAAACAATTAGAAGGGCTTATAAATAACAGTGTACATGTCACATATCTTTGTATATCTCTTTCCTTTTGTACAACCTTTATCTTGAGTTCATACAGTGGCACGAGTTAAGTTTGGTTGAATCAAGTCCTTAACCCTTTGAGCAAAAGTTGGGAATAATACAAAAAGACCTCATGTTGTTTTTAATGTCTTATTTGAATTAATAACACATTTATAAATACTTTTGTGCAAAACCACTTTATTCATGTTTTCATATTCTGTGAACCAGTAGATAGTCAAAATCATCTTAAATTAAAAATATAAAATTGATGCATAATTTAGACTTGAATTATTTTATATGATTATTTTATATACATATTTTACACAGACCTGAATTAACAATTATAGTGTAGGTCCCTAAATGACCAAAGGTAAAAAGTTTTTGAGAGACTTTTTCTTAATTGAAGTATTGTAGCAACAGCAAAAAATCCAGCTAAAATCACTGCTTAACAACAAGTTACTAAATCCATTACATTATGACCACCTGGCTGATAATGAGATGTTCCACATTTTGCTGCTAAAATTGGACAAACTGTGGTGCATTGCGTATTCTGACAACTTTCTGTTAGAACCAGCAATGACTTCTTCAGCTACTGTATGTGAACTACAGTAGCTTGTCTGCTGGCTCCGACTACTAAGGCCAACATACCCTACCTATATGAATCAATGTGCCTTGGCTGCCACCAACCTCATCAGCAGTTCACACTGTCAGTAATTATTCATCACATTTGATTGATACTCGCCACTGGAGACAGGAAATACCCTGCAGGCACAGTAGTTTTAGATGTGCTCTATCCATGTTGTCTCACCGTCACGATTTGACCAGAGTCAAACCTGCTTAAATCGTCTTACCCACACATACATTTTTGGAAGAACTTGTTTATTTGCTGCCATGCAAATTCTGTAAGAGCCATAACATAGAGATAATCATTTTTTTCTCTTCACCTGTCAGTGGTCATAATGTTCTGGTTGATTGGCGAACACTTCACCCTTTAATGTTATAGTAGTAAACCATTCACGATCATGTTTGTTGATGAATAAGTAATTTTATCTCACAGTGACATAGTAGCTGTCGATCCATTGCTGGGTTTATTCTTGAATTCAACTCTTTTATTTTGTGACTTCACTGTTTAAATCTTGTGTTCACATTTTCCCCAGTGACAGAAACTGACCAGAAGAAGCAGCAGATATGTGGTCAAAGACTGACATACACCACTTTAAACCAAACACAGTCGTGCGTTGTTAGTCAAATACATCCAGATTTACCTTTGTTATATTCCAGTCTCATAACTGCTCCTGGTTGTGGTTAACTCAGGGATGTAGAAGTGTTTTGAAGTACTCAGAGGGTTACAATTATAAATGCATTCTTCCTTCTTTAAAAAAAAACCAAAACAAACAGTTTACAAATGACAAAATGAGCACACAAGTTTAAACTGTAGACAGGACAGTTTACAAATGACAAAAGGAGCACACAAGTTTAAACTGTAGACAGGAACAAAAAAAGCATGAAAAGTGCACCAGATTAAGTTATAAAAATGTTCAAACTGAGTCCCTTCATTTCTGCATGCAGCTCATTACACCCAAAGGCTGCCAGAAGAAAACAAAACATTATCTTTCAATGTACACAAAATACATATTATGAAAATCTTTTTTTTTCTTGGTTGAACCTTTGGAACACTTTGTTGTGTTTCAACTCCTCCCACGCCACCAAAAATTCAATTACTAGTCCTATCCTAGGGGATCACATCATCCAAAGGGTTTAGGCCAGAGGATGGAAAAACACAATGCTACAAAAGAAAAAAAAATAGAGAGTCCATGTGCCCAAGAAAGCAGTAGAAGTATGGCATCTTTGTGCGGTTCTATCACATTTGCAAAAGGTTAAAGATCGAGAGACAAATGTGAGCTGTGAAGATAAGAGCATATCATGGTCATATTCAACCAGTGCTACAGTTTGTCCAGCTCACACATGTACATGAGATGGTCCTCAGGCGATTTCCCATGAGTCTTGCTCAGATGAAGTTTAACCGCATGCTTGCTCACAAATGTCCGGTTACAGAGCTTGGACTGGTAAGTGGCCCCACCATCATCATTATCCTCCTCTGTTGAAGGTGATGGAGACTTAGTGGAGGGCAGGGAGGTAGAAAGGGAGGAAGGTACAGGTAATGAAGAAGGTGTGGCTGTAGGGAGAGTGGAAGGTAAAGGGTAGCTAGATTGGTGGAGGTTAGACAACAACTTCTCAGAAAGTCCTTTGGTGTGCCGTTGTTGTTGGTGATGCCGCTGTGATATCTGGCTCAGGAGCTGCTCCCCAGAAAGTTTAGCCAAGTCTCGAAGGCGAAAACCTAAGTGAGATTCCAAGTGGCTGACGTAGGTGGATGGTGAGCGGATCTGGGAGGCACAGTCACTACAGAAGAAGACAGGATGGCCCGAGTCCAGGTTTTTTAAGAACTTGGTGCCACCAGTTCTTCTTAACTGGTACTTGACGTTGGCCAACCAGTGGGATATGGTTGTCATAGAGAGACCAGTGAATCGAGATATATGCATTCTCTCCTGTGGGCTCAGGTCAGACATAATGTACTTGCCATCGTTAGTTTGTCTCAGGCTTGAGGCAAACTGTGCTTGCAGGATCAGGAGATGCTGAGGGTTCCAGTTTGACTGTCGGCCCTTTCGTTTCTGGGCTGGTGAAACTTCTTCTGTCTCCTCCTGTGTGATACCATCGATATCGGAGCGCTCAGAATGGCTAGTGGGTGTGGATGACTTAGACAGGGACTGGCTTTCTGTAAGGTTCTTAAGCATGTCAGAGATATCTGACAAGGCATTTTCCCTCAGCGGGGATGTGGACATGAAAGAAGCTACTGCAGAAGAGGCTTTGGTCATTGTCATGGTGGAGGTTGGAGTAAGCAAGGATAGTGTTGAAGCAGATGAGGAGTTGCTGCTGCAGTTTTTGTCTGTATTCTTGCCTTTAGTGAGGTCCATGGGCTGGTCATTGTTTAGATGCTGTTGGTAGAAGTAATGATCTAAGTGGTCATTGCTTAGTTTTTTGGTCTGTGCTGGTGGGTTAGAGGTCGCCACTGCTGCTTTCTCTGCCAGACTGTTGCTCATTTTAAATAACATGCTCATTGGGTCCAGGGAAGGTAAAGCAGGCTTTGCGGCCTTCCCTAGGTGAACATTCATCACTGACTGAAGTGCACTCAGAGGGTTGACAAATGGCTGCTCTGGAGGAGGATGATCTGTGATTATGGCAGTGCTGCATGTTAAAGAAGTAGGCGGTGGTGAAGTCACTGCTGATGACCCCACACCATTCTCCACCGGATCCTTTAAGTAAGAGTTTCCATTAGATTCTGCATAATGGGTGCAGTTACCCACTGCTTTGTCTCCTCCCTTCGCATTTTCGAGGGTTTTACAGACTTCTGGTCTGTTTTCCTTTGGGTTTTTTTCTTGGACGGCATCCCCTGTCTCACTATTGCATGGTGAGGGTGTTGCTTGTCTCATTGGGGATGCTCTCACAACATCACTCGGCTCTCGCATCTTTTCCTCTAC
Organism: Cynoglossus semilaevis; assembly: GCF_000523025.1. Lineage (NCBI taxonomy): Eukaryota > Metazoa > Chordata > Actinopteri > Pleuronectiformes > Cynoglossidae > Cynoglossus > Cynoglossus semilaevis. The sequence goes on from NC_024311.1 coordinate 987,190, forward strand.
TTTAGCAACTTTCTCTGTCACCTTTTTGACTAGTTCCTCCATTGCATGGAAGTTGTTTTTGGGCAAAACTGATGTCTGATGGCTGGGAGAGGATATTGAAATCGGGTTCCTGCTGGTAGGAGAGAGAATTTCACCAGGTGGGAACATATATTTGAGAGGGGAATTCTTTCCAGTATGTCCCAGGGAGAGCTTCATTATATTTGGCAGCTGATAGGCTGCATGAATACTAGGATATCCTCCCCAGCTGGGAGCACCATTCTGGGCCTTGTTAATGGCTGAAGTCACGGTGTTTTCCAAAGATTTGAGGATATCCAGACCTCCTTTTGGACTTTCATCTAGGTCTTCCTCAGTCAGGTAAGAGTATTTTGAGGATATATCAAACTTTTCCTCTTCCTCCTCATCAAACCCTGCCATCTTCTCTTTATTAAGAACATCCCCATTGGTGATAATGGATTCTTTGGTGCATTCTTCTTCTTTTTCCTCCTTTTTGATCTCCACTACCATGGTGTTTGGGGAGATACTGGTTGCAGAAGGAATGGGAGTAGGAGGAGGGGGAGAGAATGTTGTTGCTGCCAGGGGAACTGATTGGATCTTTTCGTCTACTGTTGAAATAGAGGTTGGAGCAGAGGTGGATGACTCCAAAATGGGTTTTCCTTTTTTGATTGCAGTGTTGGTGACTTTGATAAAGTGTCCTGTCACCATCATGTGAGCAGTAAGCTCCTGAAGTGTGTCGTGGGAGCTTCCACACTCCATGCACTTGAGGATCTGGGACTTTCTGGATTCAAACTGCCAGGCGTAGCTGGCGCCATTCTGGTGCCCGTAGCGGTTGTTGGGTGTAATGTAAGGGTTTGTGACCCTCTGGAGTATGTCATTAGAGTCATTTAGGGATGGTGGTTTCGGGGTGGTCCCTCCATTAGAGTCTGGTGAACTCGGAACATCAAGATCAATGGGGACTCTCTTCCTTGCTGTGGATATTATCTTTGCTGCCACTGGTGTCACAGGCTCTTTCAGAGGCACTTTCTGGTAATGTTTAGTCTTAATCATGTGAACACTGAGGTCCTGAAGGGATTCGAAGGAGTGCCCGCAGTACATGCACTTCAGCACTTTTTGTGCATCCTCCTTCCCTTCCATCTCCAGCAAAGAACGCTTTCTAGGTTTTGACCAACGTTTTGTGCCTTCACTATCTGTCTCATGGTTATCATCCCGGTAGTGCCCTGTCTCATTCATGTGCACCGTTAGCTCCACCAACGTGTCATAGGCTGCACTACAGTCCTTACAGCGAAATTTACTAGCACCAGTGAAGATAGAGCCGTAGAGCTTAGAGCTCTGCCTGTACAGCTGGACAGTACTGAAAAGGTTTGGCTCTGTAGATGCTGAAGATACGGGTACTGAGGGGTGCTGGACCAGTCCCAATCTGTTGGGATGATGGTGGTGGTTTTGCGAAGCCTGCTGAAGGGTTTTGGCAATTGCAGTCTGGTGCCAGTCATAGCTACCACTTCCACAACTGCTACTGCTGCTGCTACTGCTGTTGCTGCTGTGACTGCGTGGGGGTTTTTCTGCAGGGGGCTGGCTCAGGCTCAGAGAAGACCAGTACGAGTTGGTCAAAAAAGAGGTGTAAATAGCCTTCATCTTTTCTAGGCTGTCAGCCACGGACCCTGTTGTGGCCAAAGTGGCTTCATCTCCAGTGACTGGAGCAGAACTGGCGGAGTTTATAAGAGCCGATGTGGAAGTCAAAGACAGGGGAAATGAAGAGTCTTTTGAGAGGAGGACGTCATCCTCATTCTTAAGCGAAGAGCTCTCAAAGTCAGACATGCGGTCACTGGACTCACTCACATGGGAATCACTGTCTAACTCTTGGCCAGAAAAGTCTGCATTTGGGGAGTCATGGAAGCTGGTGGATCCTGCTTTGTCCTTCAGAAGGAAGTCTTTGTCCTGACATAGGAACAACTTTGCAGCTGGTTCCTCTCCTTCCTGAGCTGAATCTTCCCCATCTGGGTCCTCATCCAGCACGGCTGTGTCTTTTTCATCTTCAGGGACGTATGCTATTTAGATATAAAGAAAAAAATATATATTTAAACATCTTTGTAATATATAGTATTATGTATAAAAACCAACACAATTTAAATATGAAACACAAAACGTGTGTCTATGTTTTTTAAGACTTTTCCATTTTCAGAGATCTAATAACTTCTGTTTGACAAAAATGAAAAACACTGACTCACTTAAATCAGTTTGTTTTCGGATGTATTTGTTGTGCAGTGCCCCCCTTCAGGCCATGCAAGTATCGTACATTATTTTGTCTGCTCTCTGTCTGTTACCATTCCCCCAATTGATATATTTCAAGAAGGTCTTGCAATTGTAATACAGTTTATTGTACACTACTCTACTACTTTACTACTACTTTTATTTAACTAGAGTGAATCTGGGACGTTTAAGCCTTTAATTTTGTCTGGGTTGAAAGATTTCTTGTTTCTACTGAAGAAAAATTAAGCTAAAGAGCGAATCCACCGCCATCAGACTGTGCCAAAATCTACTCAAATAAGGTCTTCATCAGGTTATAGTACTTTGTTCCTCATGGTTTAGGACCCAAAATACCAAATATAAATCAGTGATCATTCAGCAACACTCAGACATTGTTTCCTGTCAGGAACCAATCAAGTAACTTCACGACTGACTACAGTTCCTTTAGGTTTTGGGTTTTTTTTTTTTTTTGTTACACAATTGGAATTGAAACTCCAACTCTTTCCTTCTCCAATCTACCTCCACAGCCTCCAGGTCTTTGTTTAGACATGCAGAAAATCAGACACAGCAAAAAGAAAAAAAAAATGACAAAGAAAGAGATGGAGGACGATGGAAAGAGAAAAATGGGGGAGGGTTAGGAGGGAGGGGAAGGGGGAATGTTTTCAAATAGGACTTGCCACCTTATTCTTCTCAAGAGGCAACAGCTTGAAATTAAAACTAAATTTGAAATTAATGAAGCACATTGTGGCGGCAGCGTTGGTTTCTGAAGTAATAAATTACTTGTATCAACCTCGGAGACAGCGGTTCCTGTCTGTCAATTAATATGTTCTTACGCTGCTGCTGCAGCCGCTAATGCATTCTCTAACAGACACGCTCGCCATTTAAATTAAGCATGCATTTTTCACTCATTACAGCAAGATCTGCCGTCACTGCCACAGTGCTGCCGCTGCCTCCTCGTAAATAAAAATGAATGCACGTGTACATTTGCCTGCTACACATCTCTTCATGCAAAAACCCATTTACTTCAATTACTCAGTATGAGAAAAAAAAAGTTTAGGGTTATTATTTACAGTTTAGCTTCAGGGACTGAGCTCCATGGTTTAATTTATGTTCATTTGACAAAAACCATGATGGAAATCACATAGAGAAAATGAATCTTTCTGTACAACCCAGGAAAAATGCCTTGTTGTGTGTCAATAAACGTTTTACTCACTTACTCACTTTTTTAGTAAATACAAGGGCTATACAACACCAGGAAAATATGATAGTTCAGATTATTTTCAGTGTTTTATTTTAAGGCTTTATCTCAGTGACACAAACTGACCTCAGGAGGTAGCAGTGGGCCTGTATCTCACTATGGTTTTGATAGTTTACAGGCAGCATGACATTCAGGTTTTATTTAAACATATGTGATATCTGCTTAGCTCTGTATCATTTAGTGTTATTGTATTATTATTGATTATTGAGCTCAATAAAAAATAACATCCAGGTTAAAACAGGTTTAATGTGAAGCTAATACTCCTTCGGTATCTAATAACACATTAATATGGTAAATGTTTAATTTGACTGGGAGACAAAAGAAAAAAGGAAGATGTAGTAACAGTCGTACTTTTGTATGTGCCAAGATGAGCAGCTCAATACCAAGTACTCCTGTGTGAAATTTCTCGTCATTTGTCCGAGTGCAAATGTATACATAGTTCAAATAAATGTTATTTATATAGTCTGAATCGACGGAACATGTTTTGCCTCAGTTGACTTTTTAAAATATATATATTATTATATTATATTGTATTTCCAAAACAACACCTGTAACAGGGAAATACATGGTAACTGTAAGAGTAGTTACAATTACTGAAAGTAAAAGAGAAAACAACTGTTTCACCAGAGACGCAACAAAAAAAAAAAGTCAGATAAACGGAGATAGACACTTCAGCTGTTGCCATCTTTATTTACAGCTGATCCTGTTTACATGTGTCTCAGTGTGCATGTGTGCCAGTGTACCCTTTAACACTGCATCAGCAACACAACAGAGAAAAGTCTCTGTCACTGTCAAACCAATGCCGACAGCAGATATGACACTGAGAGGTAAACAGATGCACTGAGGCACAGATATCCCCGAGCACACCACACGTGTGCACAGTTGCACACACACACACACACACACATATGGAGCTGTTTCATTGTAACTGCAGTGGTTTAACAAGTCTGTGCCTTCAGGCAATTTCAAGAGTACCTGTATGCTACATCCTCAGTCTGTGTGGGATCAAGAAAATAAAAAAACCCCAAAAAAGTTTCACCAGATTACCTAACCTGTAGGTGCTTAAAATATCTGTGAAGATGGTCAATAGTAATGGCAATTTTTTTAAAAAAAAAAACACACTCAAGCAGTATTTAAAAATATTTTTTTTAAAAAACACACTCAAGCAGTATTTAAAAAATTATATAGCACACTTTTTTCCATCCTTTGGCTAGGTTTGCGACTTATACTCAGGTGCGGCTTTTATATATTAAAATGTATAATTTCACCTGTTTGTTATTTTCAGACTGACAGCCACTAGAGGGCACTCTAGACTTGTGTACCAGTATCTGCAACTCTTGTACCACTAGCTGGCTGGTGCGACTTATACTCAGGAGCAACTTATATATGTTTTTTTTTTTTTTTAATTATGCATTTTTCGACTGGCACAACTTATAGTCTGGAAAATAAGATTTAAGAAAAATCCATATAAATCACCTGGACTTACATATGGTTAATTTAAATATGCACCAAAAATTATTGAGTTGTCAAACTTAACAAAGGTAACAAAATGCAATTCTGCAATTTCCCAGCCTGGGATCAATAAAGTACATCCATTCATTCATCCATCCATGTATCTATTTAAAACTTATTAATATATAGAATCTGTGTTTTTCTAAAATTAAAGCAAATCTAATGCTAAAAGTAAAACCTTGGTTCGCATCAATACTTGTGAATTTCGGCCTAAAATAGCTATGATTAGTTCCACATGGTAAATGTCTTCCCTTTTAACTCTGGAGCCTAACTTGAGCTCATGTTCGTGTGCAGTTTAAAAGAACTGCGGGGTCACGTGATGTGTGTCCAAGCAGCAGGAGGTCATGTGGTTTGACTTGATTCTGCTGTGAAGAACAAGGTTCTGTTTAAAAGCGTCTGTGATCTGTCTCAGTTGCAGCTTTTTAAGGTTTATGGACATGTGCGCACACACACTCACGCTGCTCCACTCTCCTGTACTACATACGAGCAGCAGACCTGAGCCACATGGACCAGCCATCTGTTCTGAATCAGCAAAAAAAAAAAAAAAAAAAAAAACACACAGCTGCTTTAGAGAACAATGCTGTGGCTGAAAAAAACAGCAGCAGCACTTGGAGTAACAGCGGATTTGCTTAACTCATCACGGCTACGCACCAATGGCAAATCTCGTATGCAACACTTCATTATCAGCCACCGTGTGTTAAGAATACGAGTGTATGATACGACAAAAAGTCATAATTAAGTCAATATTATGAATGAACTGCAAGAAGAGCAGAACAGAAATATCCCAATCATATTATTGACAGATGACAATGATCAAAACTAACTGTAAAATGTGTATTTATTTTCAACAATGTATTAATTTGCAAATATTTGGACTAAGTGGATGCAGGCAGAAATGGAACTCATCAGTGTTGGAGATGTTAAAAAAACAAGAACAATGACACCCAGGCTGAATCTAGGGGTAGATGTACAGCTTCACAAAGGGGGTTAGCTTTAACATAAAAAAACATCTCTAAACTGTTTACTTTCAGAAACATTTCTACCTCCTTTAAACTCACCCTCAACCACTTTTGAATTCTGAAACCTTTTGATCTACAAATATGATTTCAAAAGTCAACTTGGGCGTCGTAGTCACATTTAATTTTCTAAATACATGATTAAGTGCTGTGGCCTCCCCGCAGGTGCATAAAAAGTGTTTAGTAAAGTCCATGCAGCAGATTTTCTTAACCTAAGAAATTAAAAGTTTTTATAATCAATCAAATAATAATCAATTGCAGAAACATTTGTCTCTTAAGGGGTCATTACATCTATACCAGTGGTCCCCAACCTTTTTGTTTTGGGGACCCCTGATCTATACAGTCTTCCATTGACAGCTGGTCCTTCCGGGGAAACTGTATTGCTGATGTGGCCCTCGATCAAAATGAGTTTGACATCCCTGACATAGACTAATGATTTAAATCCAAAAACTTTTTCTGAAAACCTTAAAATGATGATTCATTGAATAATTATAAAACAACTATTTTTGTTTTATAATAACAATTATAAAAGTGTTACATTTTGTATTATTTGGTAAAAGTTAAAGTCGAACTTTCCAGATTTTTACATTTTCATAAAATTAAAAAGGAACTGATCTGCTCGGAGGTCTTCTGTGTTTTCACTCTCTCCAAACCTCCATTGTCTTTTACCCGCCTTCGTCATTTCCCTCCTAATGAGGTACTGTAATCTCCTCCCTCATTTTCAATCTCCCCTCTCATTTCCAACCCTCCACCTCAGCGCTCTCAACCACCTTAATGAAGTTAATTCGTTCTCAAATCAATGATGCTTAATTATTGTGATTTGACATCCTCAAAGACAAATTGGTGGGATGGTTTTCCCAATACGTGCACATGTGTATATGTGTGTGTGTGTGTGTATACACAGAGAAGGTCGATACACCAGGAGGTGTTATGAGCGCATGCAGTAAGAAGGGGGATTGGGTTGGGGGGGGGCTGGCACTGATCCCGGGATGTTCTGCATCGCCGTAGGAACGTGACGATTTGAGCTCTCTCTCTGCATTGTTTATAATACCTGCTGATCTCCAAGTTTGTTTATATTTAAAGCAGTCTTTAAGGCAAAGATTGTAAAGTTTGTAGGACACTTAATCCACTGGTCTACAGAGAATATCAGAGACATTGGAAAGACAGTTGTTGATTGGCTGCTGTCACTAACACGCAGTCGATAGCAAACTGCTTCTAAATATATTTATACACAGTTTTACATGTATTTATAGTTAGCCAAAATTATATATAGATATAAAATAAATATTAAAAATACTTTATAAATACTACTAATAATATATTATATATTTACACACATATGAAAAAAAAATTATATATATATATAGATAAATACATTAAAAACTACAAATATATAAATATAACCTTATAAAAAATACGCAGTTTATTCACTTCCTGTTATTGACAACAGCCAATCAAGTCTGTCCGTCTCACAGTGAATTACCCTTTTGTTTGATCTCTCAAACAGACACCTGCCGGTCTACAGCAGCTGTGTCTGATATGTTATGAGATTATGTTTTAAATGAGTTTTTTTTTAGTATTTACGTGTTAATAAATAACAGGAAATGGCAGTATTTTAAAGCACACTCTTTTAAAGCCAGTCGACTTTGAGATCATGCTATGTTTGATTTATGCACAAACAGAAGAGATTGTTGTAGTTTACTCCTAAATAAAGATTCACACTTAAGCACAAGCTTGCAAACACACACACACACACACACACACACAGAGAGACACACACACTGGAGCCAGGAGCATCAGTAGCTGTTCAGCTTGGTGCACACACAGTCTTGTACGTCTTGTAATGGCAGTGTAACAGCAGCAGCGTGTAAATACACTGTCAGCAGCTCGTGGGTTTGAGTGGCAACGGGAGATGATTAACCAGGCTAACTGTGTTCAAAATACACACGCGCACGCACGCATGCACGCACACACCGTTGTGTACGAGCTGCAGCAGGATGTGTTCCTGAATAATTGTAGCATTTCTCTGTTCCGACGGTGCTGCTGTCTGCTGCCAGAGACAGACACACTGAGTGTTAGCACTCATCATCTAATCTCCCCTTTTTCTCCCTCCCTGTCTTTTCCACCACCGCTGCCACAGCTGCTGCATAGTATATGCTAATACAATTTCTGAGAAAGGCAGTATGCATTATTTCAAGTGTCCTACTGGTCATTACCACTTATCAGCAGCCATAAAAAAATAATCCACAGGGCGTCTGGTGCAGGTACAGAATATAAACAGCTGGAAAATGATGGAGCATAAGGATGAAATGTGTCTGTTCACAAAAAAAAACAAAAAAAACAAAAAACTACAAATTCAGGCGACATTAACTATTTTGTTTTTTACTTTCCTGACTCCATGTACAAATATACATAACTGGTACCTTTTTTTTTGGAAGGTCCCACTTTTTACTTTTTTCTAATACTTATACAGTCTTATACTGTTCATGTACTGTATGTTCAGTTTTTAATAGATTTGAACCTTATACTGTTCATGTATGTTCAGTTTTTAATAGATTTGAAGCAGAATTTAATAACAAGCTAACGGGTGCTAATGATTAGACAGAGGCAGCAGTGGATCCAAAGCTGCTGGGGTGGTCAGTGTGTGGAATGTATTTACAGGGCATATTTGGGGAGAATAGGATGTATGACTGTGGACTGTGTACAGATATACAAGTATGCACACACACACACACACACACACATTTAGGACCTGTATCTATTTCCCTGCTTCTCTACTCTGATCTCTTTGGACAGCTCTGATCAAATGGTGTAACACACACTCGCTAGAGAAGTTAGCCCTTTGTGCATGAGTGTTTGTATACATGCACGTGCTTGTGTGTGTGTGTGTGTGTGTGTTGTAGTAAATCTCACAGTGATTTGGCTGCAAATAAAACGACAGGATCACTTTCAGATTCTGTCATGTTGGCAGGGAGCGATTATGATAACGCCTGCTCTTTTCAAACACAAACGGACAAACTTGAATTCAGCGGTCCCTGCGTAATAGCATGACAGAGGAAGGGTTTTTTTCTGGGGTTTTTTTTTTTTGTTTTTTTTCTCCCTCTGTATTCACTTCTCTTTCCCGCGTCAGACTCTGTTTGTCTCGCTGCCACTGGCCTGAGAGGATCATCAGTAGCTCAAGACCAGATTTACAGATGTTCTCATTTGATTTTTTTTTTTAAATTAAAGGTTAGCTAAGCAGTGAGTCATATTATTAAATGTGGCAGAATTGCTTGATATGCTGAGTGAATGTTAGCAAGAAATTAAAAAAAATAAAGTTAATCGAATGGTAAACCAGGTAATAATTACTATTAAAAATATTGTAAAAAAAAAAAGCACAAAAAGGCAAAAGCAAGAAAAAAATGAAAGAAACTCGGCAGGGGCCCGAAAAAATGCTACATTTGACAAAAATATTTTATGTACTGTATGTCTGTGAATCTTGCTGTTTGTCTAAAATCCCTGTGTTTCACCTTGTGTGTGTCTTTACGCATTCATACACACACAAAGTCACACAGGCATACAGACTAAATCATCTTTTCCAACCAAAACAAAAAAGAAATAAAAGAGACGTTTCTCCCGAACAGTGGAATTGTATTTCAGAAATGATGCTCCGAAGTAAAAGAGCAAGCGTTAGTAATAAAAGGTGTGAAATGTGAGGAGGTTTTTACAGAGGTACAAAAAAAGGCAGCTGGTAATAAAAGCTAGGAAAACAGCTCGGCTCCGAGGCAATTTAGGCTGCAAAACACAAACCATTAAGTTTGTGCATTATCTTTTAATTTAATCTGGAATGATTTATAATCCATCACACACAGCTTCAACCATATCCAATTATTCTCTGCTGCTTGATTGACAACAGAGGTGATTTATTAAGCTAATAAAAACTGATGTGCTCTCCTGCAGCCAGAGCCAGAGTGCACGCCACAGTACATGTACGGAAACCCCTCCCCGTGTGTGTCTGAGAGGCCTCATGGGAGTGTGTGTGTGTGTGTGTAGTCGAGGGGCGTGGGGTGGCAGGTGTGGGATAAAAATATGTCACAACGTTACAAGAAAGTTCATGGTATATATTTGGAGAAGGTAAAAATAAAGGAAAACAAGAAATCACTAAGCTTAGCTTAGCTAAACTAAGCTAAAGGTCAATAGTTTGTCTTTATATACTGATAGAAAAATAATCTGTGAGCAGTGCAGTTAAAACTGAAGAAACCAGACAGACAACGAAAGGTCAGCCATAAAAGACTTACATCAAATCAAGTTCATCGGTAGCTAAAAACGGTTGAATAATATGCTAAAAAAAAAAACAAAAAAACAAGTCAATAAAGGAAAAAAAGAAAAATCTTGGATAATTGATAGAAATCTGCCTTTTTACAGCATAATTGGTTCCAGTATTTTCATCAAATCTTTTTATATATTATATTTTTATATATTCTTACTTGTTTTATTTAAACTGTAACTAACATTTTTTTTCACCTTTAATTTTTTTTTGATCAACTTTTTAACGTATTTTTAATTACACATCTATCCACAGTGAAATTAGGAACAATCTATGGCGTTGGTAGACTAAGACAGACCAGCTGTTGAACAACTTCACAATCACTTAGGTCAACAAACAATAGTGACACAAACAGACCACAGGAGGCAGCAGTGGACCTTGTGGTAAAGTGAGTGATTGACAAACATCACATCTCCTATTTTTAGACAAACTTTTTTTTTTTTTTTCTGTGACGTGTATCAGCTTTTCACACATTGGTGTAAATTGCAGCACCAATGTGACCTGTGTTTTTGTCACTGTTCTGTTACTTCTGTGTTTTAAAGTAGTTGTATAATGGTGATGCACAGTGAAGTGAATGAGAGAGTGGCCAGCAGACAAGGGGAGATGCTAAGAAATGCTACGATGCATGAGCCAATCAGCACGAGGAACAGAAGAGAATGCTCAATTAGCCAATAGTACACCGAGTTTGCATAATTTCTGCCAGTAGTATGCTGTGTACAATCTCGTCCAGGTAAACAAAGCTACCAGCGACCGTTCGCAAATGCTCTTATCTCAATTTCAAAATGAGAATCCAAATTTTTAAAGCCAAATTTTATTTTTTGATATGTTATAGCAAAAGTTTCGCGAGATTGGATAAACAAAAATCTGCGTCTGGGGGAGCAAAAGCAGAATCGCAATATAGACGCTGTATGTATATATTTATACATATAAATATAAAGAAAAGCAGACACACAAGAACACACAATGTGCATCACTGAACATTCTTTAATGTCCTTCACAATAAACCTGGTAAAAGTTGCCAATGTGACAAAATAATTAGCCTCAATTCTGTTTAAGCATGTCTTCGATTACCTACAGAATTAAAAAAGTTACACAAATGATTTCAAACAAGTAATGACAACATTACACATCTGTACATCTGTAAAAAAAAAGGGTTAGTCAATGGAGAAATGACTGCTGTGTCCCTGTCAGAAAATCATCAATTTTCTCAATGAAGTAGAAGTAATATTTACACTTCATTGATTCAACAAGTCTGCCATGTTTCTTGTGTTTGCATGTCTTTTTTCTTGGTTTACTACAAATAATTTAAAAAAAAATTACAAAAAAAAAAACCCACAATAACTGAACATTCCTTCAGGAAAACCCAACTTTCTTCTTTTTTGATCATCGTCATCCATTGGATTTGAATTTTTCAGAGTTTCTGCGTGAACAGTACACTGTCTGTTATTTTTGTTAATATTTAATGTCTGTCTGAGTTCAAGCTCAGACACAGTCCATCAGTACTGTAAAGCAGAAATGATCTGATTTCACTCCAAAGTGATGCAGCATTGCCTCCTGATGATGACGCAATAATAATAATAAGAAGAAGAATGGGATTTGTAATACACCTTTTCTATAAAACCCAAAGTGACTTTACGAAACAGAAGACAGAAATGAACTAACTCTGCACTTTCTGGTGCAGCTGGGTGTTTTTCCAAACAATTCCTCTCTCAAGAAAATGCACATTATATGACATTATCTGAGTTGATTCACAACTGAGAACTATAGCTTTAAAGCGTTTCTTTCCTATCTATTTGTTTATTGTGGTCCAATACCACTACCTAACCAGTACTGAGGAAATGAGTGGGTCACAAAATGTGTTCCCTATTAAAGCAGTGTTTACAAATTCTGCAGATGAAACTCAATAATCAGCATTTCGTTTAACCACTGTTCCTGAAGATTCAGTCCTAGAGGTCAAAAATGGTCAATGAATCAATAATAACATGTTAACCAATCAAGTGTCTATTGACTGGCTTATAAGTGCTAACAGAACCCTCACACATACACAGTGTTAACTGCTGCCGATTCTGTGTTCAAGCCAGCGTGTGTGTGAGTGTGTGTGTTTGCTAGGCAGAGATGGGATAGTACCCTGAGGCATGCCTTTAGGCAGAATCATTCAGGGTTAAGCGCCGGTAAAGACAGAACTTTAAGTATCACAAAACTAACAGATTCTCAGCCGACCGATTCCACATTTCCTTCAGTTTCTACCACAGACTGTATGTAAAATCCATCTTGTGTGTTCGAGTTTCTGTTTAGTAAACAATGGGAGCAACTGAATAATGAGTACAAATATTCCAATAGAGAACATCACTTTAGGGAGAAGACGTCAATCTGCTGTGTCAAATACTTTATAACTTATTTAACTTTATTATCTTTTGAACCTATTGCAAAAGAGAAAATAATTACCGTATTTTCCCGGGCTTTAAGGCGCTGCAGAGTATAAGTCGCACGAGTCAAAAAATTCATAATGAAGAAGAAAACCATTTTTATAAGTTGCTCCAGAGTATAAGACACACCAGCCAACGGATGAAAAAAAAAGTGCGACTTACAGGAGTAGCAGATACTGGTACACAAGCCTAGAGTGCCCTCTAGTGGCTGTCAGTGTGAAAATAACAAACATGTAAAATTATATATTTTAATATTTAGGTCGCATACGAGTATAATATATATTTTATATATATAAAAACATGTGCTGATCCAATGACCTGATACTCCATATCGTCTTTACACCGGAACCAACTACGCACTGGTCAGTGTTATAGTTCAGTGACATACTCGCCTCATGGGTAGTTTATTTGAGTTGTTCGACAACATCAGCAGTTCGGATGTATTTTAACATCAGTCAGTGGAAATTGTGTTACTTGTTTTAAGTGACACCTTTTTACAAGATAGTTGTCATTTATTCAGAAGATTATGATGGATAGCATGAAGATTTAGGTCCATGCACATATTGATTTTGTCCGAATTTGTTTGTGGTCTTGTGATTAAATTTCAACAATATACAGTATGGACCATATCCCAGTTTAAAGTTCTGCCTTTGGTTTACATAAGTCCTTTCATCATTGGTCCACATTCAGTCGTTAAATGATAAGATCTAGGGATGGCTCGATCCAATACTCGAGGATCGATATCAGCCAAATGCTCAACTTAACTTTGAGCGACATGGGACACCATCACCTCAGCGATAGCCCCCGGTATGCTGGAGGAAAAAAGAGGGAATCAAATTGATAATGGTATCGGAAGATGCTCGAAGTTGCAGTATTTTTCTTTGATCTTCTGTTCAGCTTCTGTCACCTTTCTTTTTCTACTACATTTGACCTCTTTCCCGACTCGTCAAATACAGAGGTAGTTGAACCTGGTATTTACTTGGCATCAGTTCGTGTTTTCAATGTAGTAAAATTCCAGTGGAGATCACAGAAATCAGTTTTTCTCCCATGAGATAGGCTAGGCCAGGCGTGGGCAAACTTTTTGACTTGCGAGCCACAATTATCCGAAAAATTGATTAGGGGAGCCGGGTCAGGAGCAGATAGATGGAGCGTTCATGCGAACTAAGTTAAACGACGATGTAAAAGTCATGCATGAAGGCTAA
>NC_024311.1:1001194-1017830 GCF_000523025.1 Cynoglossus semilaevis
AGGGAAAAGGCAGAAGTATAATGATAACATAAATAAATTATATAATTTGGAAAAGTTTGGTGGACCGGATTAAAAAGCTGAACCCTGGGCCTTAGTTTAGGCTAGGCTATATTTTTAAAAAATATTTAAATATGAAGACAATATTTCTTGCAAATAGAAGTTGAACCTGCTTGCTTTCTCAGTTATTCTCAGCCCTTCTACTTTTTCCATCCTCGTCCTCTTCTTGATACTAAACCTAAGGCTAAAGTCTGCTGTGGGTCATATCTTTTTAATTATCTTTGCTTGCTGTGATTAATTATGGGCTGCCTTTTTGACACCTTTCACCTGCTGCTGACTGAGTGAGTGACGGCCGTTCTCTCCAAACTCAAACAGCAAACAGCTGCTGCCATGATCACCTAGCAACTGGCCAGTGATGGATGAGAAGGAGATGGATGGTCCTAATAAATCAACACATCTGCCTTGGAACGCAGAAAAAGGAGAAGCAGAAGAAAGCGGAGAGGCGGAGTGTGGATGAGTGTGTCTAAAAAAGTTTCATAAGGTATAAGACATGGAGTTTTAGGATCTTTTTTTACTGTTGTCTTTTGCTTTGCACATAGTTTGACCTCTTTAAATTGATTTTCATTTCCTCTTCAGATATACGTGGTCTGAAGTAATGTTAGGGAAATCATGTGTTGTGACAACCAAACACTTGCATGTTGAATGTCACACACAACCAACATAACCCAAGCAACTTTTAAGCTACAGTGTGTACCTTTAAGGCTTTAGTGTGTAAAACTTTTAGAGTAGAGGTTTTCTACCTTCAAACTCACAACTGTAGAGCTGCACTGTGTAATTACAAAGTTTTTTTGAAGCGGCAACGCTGTATGTAACTGTAAAGTAAAGTACTCCCTCTGCATATTGCGGATCCGCTTTCGCTCCCTCAGTACATCGCAGATTTTTTTTTTAATCCGATCTTTTTTTTGTTTCAAAAATGTGGTTTCTCTTTTTTAAATTGAAATGAGCCCATTTGCGAAGGATCGTTGGTAGCTTTGTTTTCCTAGACGAGATCGTACACAGCATACTATTGGCTAATACAATGCGTACTCGGTCTACTATTGGCTAATTGAGTGTGCTCTTTTGGTCCTCACCCTGATTGGCTCATGCACCATAGCATTTCTCAGCACCCACCCCCCTCCCCCACCCCACCCCCGTCTGTCGGCCACTCTCTTGATTGGAACGCAACTACAAGGATAGGAGAAGGATCACTGTACACTGTGAAGTATATGTAAATGTAACTGAAGCTGCACGTAACTGTAAAGCTTTACTCTTTACCTTACCTCTTTACCTTACCTTACATTTACATACCTTGTATGTAAATGTAAAGTAAAAGTCCTAAACTTCAAAGTGATAATGTATACAACAGCGTGTACCTTTGAAGCTGCAGTGCTAAGCGGAAGCTTCAAAGCGGTTTAGCTTCTGTAAAGCTATGCCCTTTGTGCAGCATGTATTTTTGAAACTCTACTGTGCAACTTTGAAGCTTTTATATCGGATACAATCAGATCTGTGTTTAATCTTTAGCCTACAAAATTACTAATAGCAAAGCTGTAGCGTGTAAAAAAATATATAGTTACAGTGTCTAACTTTGATGCTGTAATATGTAACTGCTTTGGTAGGCTGCAGTATGCAAATGTGTGTCCATTGTGTTACACTTCAAAGGCGCAGTAAGTTACGTGTAACTTTGAAGTTGTATTGTGTCACTTTAAAGCTGTAATGTGTACATTTAAAACTGCAGTGTGTAACACTGCAAAGCTTTACTATTTTACTATTTGCTGAAGCACATACATTTGAAGGAAAGTGAACTACTAGTGATTGTGAAACAGTACAGACGGTGCCGTGCTCAGAGCACTTCAGTGGTTACTTGGCAGATGGTGGACTCCTTAACCTGAAGCCTAAGCCACCACTGCCCCAAATAAAGCTGCAGTATGTATCTTTGATACTTTAGTGGTAACGGTGAAGCTACAAGGTTTACCTTTTTATCATATTCTCAGTACTCTATTTACCACTGAGGCAACTCAACTTTAAATGCATTTAAAGACGAGAAGAAGTTGTAATCTTCCATTTCCTATTGGTAGGATTGGGTCAAACAGTGGAAAACCTTACACAGAACTGACTTCACATCCTGTTTGGGTTTCAGCCAAAACAATTTTGTATTATGAATAATTTACACTAAACTGATTGTCAGTAAGCCATTAACGGCCTAAAACTGCAAGGCTTATTGGATAAGATACTTGTATAACATTGTTTTTTTGTTTTCACATTTTCCTCCGTCTTTTTTCTCCACCGACCTTTTCCCCTCTCCTCTTTCTTTACCTGCCACGTCCTCACACACATGCACACTCATGCACGCCCTTGTAACTCAGGTTACAGCTCTGTAGTGATCCAGTCTAAATAATATAGAAGTGATGAATGGCAGGGCCAGATTCATATCCATCAACAGGCTCATTTTTTTTTTAAAGGACATCCATCTTTTGTAAGGCCTCCCTTTGAATCGGTGAAAACTGAGAGAGACAGCATGGCCCATACCCTGAGGAGAAGTTTGTGCACGGCTGTGTGTGCACATTAGATAAAATAAAACACCATGGCTACGGGCAACCCCTCCGTTGCTGACACGGACATACGCGGTTATTGACAAACGCAGCGGCATACATGCAGCGGCATACATGCATCAAAGAGACGGACGGAGGAGTGATTTACAATCTTACAGTTGTCCGTCACTGCAAACGTGAGTAATTGCCTGTAAAATAAAATCTAAGGTCCTGTATTAATATCGCGCTCTCACACTTGCTGTTTTCCAAGCCGTCGTCCACAGGGAGATATCTGAGAGTAAAAATATCACCCAAATGACTCTTTTAAGATTTTCTTTCCTTTCTCAACTCTCACACGTTCACTCACTCACTCACTCATTCCCACAAATCCCTCTCTACCCTCATCACTACCTCCTTCCTGTTTTTCTTCCCTGGAGGACCTCAGAAAGAAGGTCTAAATGTTCAAACAAACACAGAAGGGTGTGTGTTTCATGCGTATACACACACACACACACGTAAGGGCCTGGTGAGGCCTGGTTTGATAAATGACACACATCATTGTGTCAAGAGAGAAGGGTGGGTCTGTGATGTATGGCAGGGACAATGAGAGCGAGGAAATCGACTGTTTGGCAGCTGTTGAGACGCCGCTCGTCCACTCGCCGCTCTCTTCCTCTTGCTCCCCCCCACCTCCTTTTCTAGGTTTAACATGGTTACGCACACTCATCCAGACAACTACTATAAACACACACCACATCAGTGCACGCAGTATCCATGCAGACATGGTTTAAGATCTGCACGACTTAAATGCTAGGCTCAAGAGAAGGTGCTTTTTCTCTTTTCTGTCCTGGTTGTTGGGTATTTGTTGTCGAGATATAGACGGGACAGACAAAACACACTAAGAAGTTATTTCCTACAGCCTAGGTCAAAACCATTAAATGCAAAGTCCTAAACATTGGACAAAAGGTGAAAATGTCAAGACGATATCAAAATAGGTTTGAAGTAATAGGCACCTATGATTGTCATTCCTTCTGTTTTTGGGCTACTTTTTTTAAGCTTTTCTAACCTTTTATTATTCATCATCTCCACCTATAAGGTGACTTTAAAAGAATGTTAATTACATTGATACTGTACCTTGGGTCACAAACTTCCCTATTTATGAACAAATGGGACTACGGACACTATTTTCGAAATAATTTTTGCTTTTTTTCACAAACGATGCTTCGATTCACGAACACCAGATGAGACGCCCAGTCACTCACCCAGAAGCTTCTCAGTTCTCGTGCATCTAGTGTCCGAACAACATAGTGTAACTCTAACACTGTTGTGCTTGTGTTGATACTTTTGTATTTTTCAGGATTTCATTAAATCTATCCCTTATTATGGCTTCCAAAAAAGTAAACACAGTAAGTCGTTGTGTTCATGTTTCGGATCTCATCAAAAAGTATGAGGGAATCGACGATCTAGGCCAAAGAACTGGATTTATAGTAATTAGAATGGGACGAATTGATTCAAGTCACAAACCTTTTGGGTCACGAACAGAGTCAAAGAACAAAATAAGCTTGTAGTTGTAAGGAAAGAGAAAAGTGATTTGAATCAGACACTAGTTCGGCAACAATGATTGTATTTCTAATACAACAAGAACATGGTGCATGAATTGCCTTGTCATGACGCTGTAACCTGGAGGACTTTCTCTCAAGCATCTTCCACAAACTTCCTATAACCTGAAGAAAAGAGGATAAGAGACCTTCTTTGTTTTTCTTGTTTCTTGTTTCTTGTTTTTCTTGTTTTCAATCTCCTTCGACGATTTCTCTCCTCTCTTTTTCTTTGTCGTTAGCAGGCAAGAGTTGGCTCTGACATCTGCAGAGTGCATTTAAGGAGGGGAGGCAAGAAATGTGACGGAAGAGTGTGATGAGCACATACGCACACACACACACACACACACACACACACAGAAAGCCCAAACTCTGTTTCATTAGCTCACTGGCAGGGTGGCACTTCTCAAGCTCATTACTGAGGAAGGATTTATGGAGCAGCAGCCAGTGGCGGAGAAAAGGCATCTGTCAATAATTGCAGGGAGCAGCGACTCCACCATCTCCACCGGCTTTGAAATCTCATTAGGTATGCAGTTATCAGGCATAAAGATCAAAAACATTACTCAGCTCCGACACAAACCCACCAAGAAACATTAATTAGCAACAGGCCCTTCACCGTATTCAAATAAAACTGCCTCCTTCTCCTTCTTCTGCCTATTTTTTCTTCACACACAACCTTTTTACTGCTAGTTACAGAATCTCTGGCTATGGCTTAATGACAGTGTACATGGAGGTGGCTCAGTCCCTGGTGTGAGGGAAACAACCTTGCATTGAAAATTAAAAAAAAACAAAGGAATTTATTAGGGATGTCGAAATTAACTTTTTCGCAGATATCCAAAATGTCGATACTGTGCAAACACTTCATTTCCAATTCTGACATTAACCATTACCAATATTAACTTCAGACATTAACTTTTCGCCGATACTATCCAAACACTTAATTTCCGATTAATAGACCACATCATTTGAGCGAAACACAGGCAGTGCGTTATCGACTTTTCTAGATCGTAGATCGTAGACCAATAACATCTCTTACCAATATTCCGTAATTATCCAAATATCGGCCAATAAAATTGATAGGAAGATATTATTGGACATCCCAAGAAATGATCATCGACTTCATAACAACAGAAAAAAACACAAATTTCTAGACAATAATGGGTAAAGAGTGTCTTCACACAAATGTCTTGGACTACACATCTCTGAGGATCTCTCTTGCGAATTTGTAATGGGCTATAGCAGATTTTCTAAATAGGATACTGTACCTTTTTTTTTTCTTTTTTGTTTAACCCCAATAAAACACATAACAAACATTGGCCTTTTATCAACTTGGTCAGTGGTCCCATGACACGAGTAATCGTTACTTAAACAATACTCATTCCAGTCACAGATACACATTGATACCAAGGAATCAATGCTTTCCATCAAAATTGGACGCACAGTACCAACAGCTCGGTTAGGAAGGCCCAACAAATACTACATTTTGTACATCTTTACCTCACACTGTCTCACTGAAACAGGGAAGAACCAACTTGTCCAGCTCACCAACTGTTGTTGAATGTTGTCCTCGGTCAGAAATCTGTAGCCAATGCATAAAAATGTTACAATACTACCTTGTGATATTTTTGTTTTTTCTATTCACTTTTTGTGCTAACCCAATTTCGTTGTACTCATCGACCATTACAAATTAAGAAATATGAATATGAATCCAAATCTTATTTCATGTGCCTATGGCCTACATTTCTTATAGGTCAGGTAGTACCAACTGCATATACAAAAGATTCTCAAAATGGGGGGCGCGCTTGTGTATGTCCTGTTTTTTTTTTTTTTTTTGTTTTTTTTGGGTGGTACTATCTGTTAAATCCTGGTGTCCTTAATGAGAGTCCAAAGACGCGGACAGCGTGGTAATGAACGATCTAAGGTTCTTTATAGGCTGAAAGAAGCAGAAGCAGCAGATCATCAGGGGAG
This sequence comes from Cynoglossus semilaevis, assembly GCF_000523025.1. Classification (NCBI taxonomy): domain Eukaryota; kingdom Metazoa; phylum Chordata; class Actinopteri; order Pleuronectiformes; family Cynoglossidae; genus Cynoglossus; species Cynoglossus semilaevis. The sequence continues at coordinate 1,007,319 of NC_024311.1, forward strand.
CTGGGAGCGAGGACATGAGGGGCTTTAGGAGTAACCTCTAAAACCTTGGAATGGGTTTAAAATAATATCAGGATGAGTGGATAGAGGCTGCGGTCCTGTGTGAAAACAGCATAGGTCAGGGAGACGATAAGGGTGAATAAACAAAGAAACAGAGAATATATTTGTACGTAAGTGCAACTGGAAGCACTTGAACACACTAATCACACATCAATAAAGTACAATGACAAAATCAATGTTATCAAGGAAAAGGTTATTCAAAAGATCTGGGTTTTATCTCATCGGAACACGTTTCAGTTGAATTCTGTTATTTTTTTAACGTTATGTAAAGTTGGTTTGTGTGAGTGTGGTTGTTTAGATGTTTTTGTGTGTTTGTGTTAGAGTTAACAGAACCCTAGAACTGGTCTACTGCCTTCTATTGCAACCTCTCTCACTCTCTCTCTCTCTCACACACACACACACATAAAGACTGATGGCTGTCCGTCATGTCTTATTGTAGCCTCAGTCTCTATGAAAAAGAGAAGGATCCTGATACAGGTGTGAGTGAATGGAAGGTGTGCAAACACACTGTGTGTGACACACAAAACCCACATATCAAATATATCAAGAAACCCCCCACTGAGGGAAGGAACCCAGTCCTGGAACCAAGCCAAGGTCTCACACAAACACACACTGGTCCTCCAGATCCCACTTGGTATGATTATATTTTGAAGGTTCCGATTTAGCGTGCAGTTTAGAATTAGAGTCAAATTAGTGTGTGGGTAAGGATTAAGATTAGTCACGTGTTACTGTTAAGGTGAGAGTAAAAGGCTAGGGCAGGCATGGGCAAACTAAGGCCCGGGGGCCGGATGCGGCCGGTTCAGCTATGTAATCTGGCCTGCCAAACTTGTCCAAATTATATAACTGGATTGTATTGTGATTACATTTCTGCTTTTTTCCTGCAATGCCTACATTTTCCCTATAGATAGCTTAGAGAAGGCTACAAGCATTTTAGCATTTTAGCCGTTATGCATGACTTTTACATGTCATTTATTTCAGTTCACACGAACCCTCCATCTATCTGCTCCTGACCCGGGCCCCCTGTCAAATTTTAGGACCAATTGTGGCCCGCAAGTCAAAAGGTTTGTCCACGCCTGGGCTAGGAAATACATTTTGGTTAGGGTACCAGTTTTTTGCATCTAAAAAAGTAAATCTGAAATCATAATTAGCTTTTGGCTAAATTGTGAAATGTACTTATAAGATAAGATAAGATAGAGGGGCATGATGTAGAAACAGTAGGCAGTGTTCTGTTGACATTACGGATCTACGATCGTGTTATTTCAGTCCTGATACCATATCGGCCAATAAGTGATACCGATCTAAAAAAAAAAGAATTATCAGACTAACACATAAATGGAATTTAACAGAGATGTTAATGGGGCACTGGTGGCTTAGTGGTTAAGGAAGTGGACTTGGGTCCGGAAGGTTGCAGGTACGAACAATTGAAGCTAATACTGAGAATAAGCAAGTAACTTGACCAACTTTCACATTAAAAATAAACTGGGATAAAATTGATAATTAATTGTCCAATTGTCCATTGTAAAAATGCTATTCAAAACTGAGAATAAATTAAAATAATGTTAAATAACTTAATCAACTTATCAAAATGAAAATAAAGGAACGTTGCTCAGGTTTGAGGATAATCACTGAGAGCTCATCAGAATATTGAAGTGAGTTGAAAGCAGAGGTGTGGACTCGAGTCTCATGACTTGGACTCGAGTCAGACTCGAGTCATCAATTTGAGGACTTTAGACTCGACTTGACAAAATGTAAAGAGACTTGGAACTCGACTTGGACTTTAACATCAATGACTCGTGACTTCACTTGGACTTGAGCCCTTTGACTCGACAAGACTTGATACTTTCTCCAAAACCCAAAGATTATATAGTAAGCTATTGAGGAGTGCTCTGTATTTCTCATTGTGTACGTGTATGCGTCTGTGTGTGTATGTGCGGTCGGCACAACATCCAATCAAATTAGACCCACGTTGTTTTGACGTGATAATATCGAGCCAATCAACCAATGAGAAAGAGCTGTCGAACAATGTGCGGGTTAGAGAAAATGATACCAAAGATCGTGTTGTTCGGATTTAAAAACTACGAGATGGTCAACGAAAAAGGAGTGGCATTGTATGGAAGGACTCGAAAGGACTCGAAACAGAAACGGCAGGACTTGGGACTTGACTTGACACTTTTCAGTCCTGACTTGGATTCGACTCGGACTTTGCCTATTTTGACTTGAGACTTGATTCGGACTTGAGTGCAAAGACTTGAGACTTGCTTGAGACTTGCAAAGCAATGACTTGGTCCCACCTCTGGTTGAAAGCATACGATTTGTAGATTGTAATAGACACATTTCTTTCAGTGCTGCGACTTGTACGACGGTTAAGTTTAATGTAAGGTGTTAACTGATAATATGTAGCTAAAATAAGCCCGAAGGCCGCATAAAATCCCTGTGAATGTGAGTGCGTGTGTGCGTGTGCACGTGCAGATTGATGAGGTTGACAGTGGCCATCATTAGCTCCTCAGTGCCATTTGGACAGAGTGCTGAGATTTTTCAGCCCTGTTGGGGTTTTTTTTTTTTCCTGACACACAAGGAGAAGCTGAAGTATGATTTATGTAAATATTTAGATCCAGACAGATCTGGTTCTGTCCTACAGCAGCAGATAAATGACTGCTGCTGAGCAAGAGCAGCTGATTTCTTTCTGATTTCACTGCCTACATCTGTGTGCATGTGTCCGTGTGTGTGTGTGTGAGAGCGAGTGTGATTGATTGTGGTTGAGAGCAGGAGATTAATCACGCCTGATGTGTGTTAACGTTGCACTTGCGGTGGATCTAAGTCCCAATGCAGTGGCCCATTTAAATATAGTCACACTCACACCCCGGCGCACACAAATACACACAAACAGACACTTTTTTTGTACACATTTTCAGAGAAATCTTATGTTTCTGTAAACCCTGTTCTGCAGTTAGATGAATAAAAAATATTACATCACAATATAACAGCACATCGTCACCCAACGCAACGTCAATGTTGTCAAGGGCTGTCTGTTTTCCCTTTTCTGTCTTGTCTTAATCTAATCCATCGATGTGACGATCAAGCCCTGCGTTCTCATAGTTAGGGTCCAATCTGGATCAATTCTAAAGGTTTTGTCTGAAAAAAAGACATGCTTAACCCCCTCCCCCATTGTCCTTTGCATTTTGTACATTCGTTCTCGCAATGGGTTTGCATCTTGTCCCCGAATCAGAGTATGAGGAAAAGTTGCCACAAGCCATGCAGTACAGGAGCAAGGACAACGCACGGTTTAAAATCTGTACCAGTTGGATTTTGGAAGGTAATAACCAACTGTCAATACTGAGAAAAGTTTCTTTAAAGATGACAAAAGTGATTTTGTTTCCCAAAAAATCGAAGCTATAAAATCAATCAATACAAAGAAATGTAAAATAGCCGAAGTTACAAAAGAAGATATGTGCAATGTACAGTAGTTAAAATATAGCTAAAGGTTAATGCTGGAAAAGCTAAATGTCACATCACAAGTGTGTTTCAATGACAGCCCAAACTAACTTATTGTCCCATTTCTTTCCTATACAAACCCCCAAAAACGAACGAGAACTGTATATAAAGAAATACCAAGAGTTAACGCTAAACAATAGCCCACAAGACAAGCAAATATTTAGCCAACAGGCTATATCTTGTCCTACACATATGTTGGAGAACATGTTTTGTCTCAGGCTTCGACATCTGTCTGCGTAAAAATATACTTTCTGACCTCACTGTGACATCGACTGTTCCGTAGAAAAGTATCATATCATCAGCGGAGACAGAAACTGGAATGAGACTGTAAAAATGGATAATGTGTTCAGGCAGGAGGAAGTGGAAGTGAAGGGAAATAGCAAACAAGTCGACAAATGACAATCATACAGAAAGGGAGGGAAGGAGACATGGAGAGGGAGGAAAGGGAAGGAGGGAGTGTAGTTCCTTGAGGATAAATGGCTGATGGTTTCTAAACACGCTCTCTCCTCCCTCCACTCTCTCTCCCTTCTCTCTGGAATCTTCCGTCATGGCTCCCATTAGGTTGACAGCTGTCAATTAGAGCCTCCTTGCTCGGCCGCACTGCACTTTATTGCGAGCGGTTGACGCTGTCATTTTGCTGCCGGCTCTTCGCCTTGAGCGTTACCACGAGTGCTCAAACAGTCAATAGCTGATGCATCAGCAGTTATTTCTTAAATTGGCTCACAAGGTTGCATCCTTGCCATCACCCAGCCCGTCTCCCTCTCCTCACTCGCTCCTCACCCACTCCTCCTGTTTTCCCTCTTTCTCCCAAAAGACTATTTTGTGAGGAGGCAGCGACAGCGGCTTTGTGTCTATGCTGCAAAGAAAAAGGCTACAAACGTGAGGCTACACTGACGCTATACAGACCTATGTACAAACAATAGGTCTCATAATGTTTATGTACACGGTACACACGTGCCACAGAAGTTGCTTATAATAATGACAAAACACTCAATCATCTCAGTGCTCTTTACAGAGCTGTAATGTGTTTGAGGTTTTGGTACGATCGCAGCTTGTACAATACAAACAGAAATATTTCAGCACCAACACCGCAGTTAGTTTGTGGTTCGCGATCAAAAAAGTAAGACACTTATTCCCGCAGTTAGTTTGTGGTTTTCATATGACGTTACCTTACGTATCAAAAAACACCAATCGCGATCAAAAAAGTAAGACACTTATTGTATATAAAGCAGGTCTTCGGTTTACGACGTCTTCGTCCTACGGCATGGTAGAATTTTGTTCTAGCAATCCAACATCCGATGTTAAAACAAATTTCATGTAAGAACTAGTTAGCAAGTGGCGCAACTAATACTTGGTCACGCTGTGCTATACGAGACAGGCGGTTTTGTTTACATTCACCGTTTGTACGTCATGTTGGATTGTGGTACATTCACTTTCTTTCATTGGTTTTTTTGGAACCTTTTTGTGCTTGATTACGGCTCTCGTGTGTAAGTCAGACTCTTCTGATGGCAATGGATAGCCATTTCCATAGAAGAGAAATTAGATAGAGTGGGGCTTCAAGATACGAGTTTAATCCGTTCCACAGCAACACTCGTATGTTGGATCCACTTGTATCACGATTGCGTTTTCACCATTAAAAACAACTAAAAACCATTTCATTCGTTCCAGCCCCCCAAAAATATACTATTAATGAATTAAATGAATCCCCCCATCTTAACATCAAAAACATAGATATAAACAAATATACTGATAATTTAAAATAACAATAATTAAGAAAACATTTTATATTCTTCTTATAAAAATGGGTAAAATAACCAAGCGATACCAATAATTGAGAAAACATTTTATATTCTTGTTATAAAAATGGGTAAAATAAGCAAGCGAGGGACAGCGCCAGCGAGTGTCAGGGGAAGGACTAGGAGTGAGGACTCGATTTAGATGATATAAAAAGAGAGAGAGAGAGAGAAAGAAAGGTAAAGAGAGAGATAAAGGGACGGGTAAAATAACCAAGCGAGGGACAGTGAGCACGACAGCGAGACAGTGTTGAGTGAAAAAATGGAGCTCAGTTGAGCACTTGTAACTTGATGTTTCCTCGTATTACGAGGAGAATCTTGCAAAAAGTTGCATACTCATAACTTGGAAAACTTGTATTCTTGGTAGCTCTAATCTTATAATAAGACACATAGTAAAGGGCAAAACTGTTGTTGATTTCCTCGCTTAGAATGTTATCACCATATTAGCGTCGGTGAGTGACATAGGTACTTATGTACGCGAGTTTCAACTTGTGACAAAAATTGCAATATGTCACATAAATCAAGCACCTGTTACCGGTTTTTGCATAACTATACCACAGTCAAAGGTGACTGATTAGCTTATCTCAGCACCCAACCACATTTTGCAGCAAGTACTACTATGTGTTTTGATTGTCAGTCCTAAACTTTAGAATGGCTATCCTTTTGGTTTGGGTGTAACTGATTAAAAAATGTGATTATAGCCTCCTTGTTTTAGTTTAGGCAACAGGTCTTTTTTGATACGACGCTATTACATATACAGTACAGTCTACATATGAGCCTCCCCGCTTGGAGTCTAGGAGCTTGTGAAAAAAAAAAAAAAGACATATGCAGACACTAAGACAAGTGATCCTGAGGCTGTCAACAACTGTTATCCATGTGCTGCATACAAGGTGTTGGAGGGAATGCTTGTGTCTTTTTTGCGTTGTAACTGCAATGAATAGTAAGTAGGTGCTAAACCATCAAAGTATGGCTTACATGTATATAAGAAATGTGGCCTGCTCCAAAATCAAATGTATTTTCATTTCAAATTTTAATGGCAAAATAAAATATCATTATACCTATTAAAACGTAAATTATGAAATGTTTTGTACAGATTTGTAAAGACGACACTTCTTCTTAAGATTGACTCTGCATATAAAGTTTTAATATAAAATTACCTCCGTACCGGAGGTACCGTTCAAATACAAACACGAAACTTTGGTGGGGGTAACAAAAGGATCTTATTTCACGCTAACGTTGCTAATAAGACCTCAAGGGAAAATAATTTGAAAATGTAACCTGCAGTAAGAAAGTAGGTATTAGTCTCTACTTCATACCGAATCAAAATTAATTGCACATACAGACAGACAGATACAAACACACACACGGACTAACAAATTATTTCCAAACTAAATCTTAAACGTTTCCCTCATTGGGAAAATATCCCCACCAGGATAAATAAGTGTTCCAAAAAATGTTCTTAAAAGTATAGCTATACTAAGTTCGTACACACAGAGAATGTAATATTTAGTTTCAGTTTTTCAGTGTCACTAAATTTATAGTGTGTGTGTGTATATGGATATATCAAGATGCTGTACAAGACATCATCAAGACACAATGAAATCCGTCAACGCTATGATTTTTTAAATCTTTTCCCATGTATTATTTATAATTCCATCATTTGAATTAGTCCAACCCCCTCCAAAAAAAAAAAAAACCTGTGAAACACATGCATCTAGCTGCTGTTATGTGTGCTTTCTGTTTCAGGAATACATAATAAAAAAAACGGTTTTACCATATTTAGAGAATCATCTGAAGCCTTATTCTAAGTAGTTAAAGAACCAGCATTTAAATAATTAGTAATAGTGAGGTTTTAAATCTGTGTTATCACTCTTTTTTTTTTTTCACCAATCAGGTGCCCGAAATCAAATATCTTAACAATGCATTAGGTCACCGTAGGTCAAACACCTCTGGCCATGTCTCACTAAATAAATGTCTGCAGATATGCTCACACAGCCAACATACAAGTCAAACAAGTCTTCATCCACTGCAGCCTACACAACAGAAACTGTGATTTTATTCATCACATGCATCCAATGAAAAAAGACATGTCAGAAAAGAGTAGCAGGAAAAAATGGATGACACTGGGAACTATTTCTGTTGCAGGAAGTTGAGAGAATAGATAAGAAAATTTTTTTTTAATTTTGTTACCACAACTAGTAACAGCACCAAAAGAAAATTGTATTTCTACTGCAGGATGGAGTATTAGCCACTTTTACTACTATACTTGCAGGGACTATTACCAGTACTGCGTGTCCAGGGTGATAACAGGAACTGCTTGCATTGCAACTGTAAGAATCACATTCAACATCAACTGTAACCCTAAAACTAAAAAAATTAATTTTGTTACCACAACTAGCAACAGCACCAAAAGAAAATTGCATTTCTACTGCAGGATGGAATATTAGCCACTTTTACTACTATACTTGCAGGGACTATTACTAGTACTGAGTTGCAACTGTAAGAATCACATTCAACATCAACTGTAATCCTAAAACTAAAATCAAAACAGTGATTAGATAAACACAGGCTCGTGCCGATGATGTCAGAGGATGTGCGATCACGATGAAGGAGGGGGTAAAAGTTACAGATCGGTCTGAGGAGTCATGTCCAATTTTCTCATATTATCTGTCACTGCTTCATCACACACACAGGTGGATAAGTACAACATTATAGAACACTGGTGACTGACATATCTGTGTGTGAGGAAATGTTTGTTGATAAGGTTGTTATAACTTTGCTTACTTTTAGCGAGTGCTTTCATTTAAAAATCAAATAAAAACTATAACTATGACCTATTATTTTTTATATCTTTTCTACATTTTATTTATTTTTTTGCAGTTCCGTCAAGAAAACTTCAACAGTCTGTCTAGGTTGTTTTTGAAAACTTTACATAACTATAACTTAACAAACCAAGGGTTCCTAAAAATGTAAATAAAACTACAGTTTTAAGATGGCTGTATTATAGTAAAATGAATAACATTTTCTGACCGATTACGGGAATTAAAGCTCTGTCTACAACATGGAAATAAATTAATACAAATCTAACTGAAAACAATGCTTAACTTACAGAACCAACCGAACCAAGGCAAATTATTTTAGAAGGTATCAGCGATAAGGTACAAAAAAGTATAGTAGCAGGAGTTAGAAGTAAAAATGAATTTATAAAGTCAGGTAATTCATTTTAATGTACAAATGAGATCTGGGTTGATTTGTTAAAATCATCGACTAGTCACCTTTTAATCAATCAATTCTTTTACACTTTTACGTTCTTCAACTAGACGGCCAGTCAATTGGTCCTTACTGGAAAACTGAATTTTCCAAAAAATGTAAAAACCTTTTTGTTTTGTTTTTTTCTGAAAACTCACTTAGAAAGATGAGTTAAATTACACTAAAAAAAATTGACTAATTTAGTATTGGAGTAGAAGAAGGCTTGATTTAGTCGACAACAATTTGATGACAGAACTAACGCTGCTAATGATAGGGCTTAAAATGACCCTTAATGAAACGTCGACAGCTGCAGAAAAAGGTGATACACGAACAAAAATGAATGCGGCTTAGGTGGAGTTGCAAAAAGCAGCAAACCTGTCTATTAAAGCCTAAATGTAAAATGTAAAAAAAAAACAAAATACACCATTGACAATGGGAATATAAACATTACATTTGTTCAATTTGAACAAATGATGTTGGTTAGGATCTGAACATTAGCAGTGGAAAGAAACAGGGAGGTTTGATTTATTGACACTCATTGGTCAATGAACAGATCAGAAAGCGAGGTCACATGATGGGAGATCAATGAAAGATGATATGTGTCTACTTAATCGCCTTTTTCTCTCTCTCTCTTTTTTGTCTCCAGCTTCAGCTCATCCTTACTCAGGATCTTGTAGACGAAGTATTTTTTTTTTCCCATGGAAAAACACGAGACTGCGACTTCACCCAAACATGTAGTAAAAGTAAGTAAGAAGAACTAAATGGTAAATCATTGAGAAAAATAGAATGTAAGAACAGCCCAAGAAACTAAAATATAACATTGACAAAAAGGAATATTTCCTAACTGGGTAAGGACCTGCAGGAAGCTGTAGAGTTAAAACCCATATGTATTTACTCCAGGTTTAGAGTATATGTAAGGCTTACACCTTAATTGGTTCAAGTTCAGTTACGAAAAATAAGATTTTTTTTTCCATAAAAGAAACCTTTGGTACGATACAAAAAAGACGAGTTATATACCAAAAAGTCAGATTTTTAAAAGAAATTGGAGCCAATCAAGGTCTACAACTGCAAATACCCTCCAAAAAAAACCCCCCAAAAAAAACCCCCCCAAAAAAAAAAAAAAAAAAAAAACCTAGAGTTTCAAGGTGGACAGAATAGTCACAATCAAGAGATGGGTAACATGGGAAAGAACGTAGAGAGGGAGTTACATCACCAATGTAAGGTTACAAAAATTCACTTTTTTCCCAAGAAAATATCTGAGTTCTGTTCCTGCTGCTGCACCGGTGTGTGTGAACACAGCTCTGATTCTGTCTGTTCAAAACTTTAAATGTGTGTGTGTGTGTGTGTGTGTGAAAATGAATCTTCAGCTCCAAACACGTAATTCAAATAAGATTTAAATCAATCAATATTAGTCACATTTTATTGAAAAACGTGGTTCATTTTTCAAACTTAATATATATATATATATATATATATATATATATATACATTTCCAGCTTTTGCACTCTGAGGCACAAACAACAAATCTAAAATTTTGAATCCAATTACAGTGGATGTAAATATTTTTAAAAACTTAGTTCAAACACCATAGGTATATCGTCTTCCTTTAACTTCGTTTAAAAAAAAGTTCCTCAAGTTAAAATACATTTTTCATTCTCGGTGCATTTGTCTCATTAGTTCCAAGCTGACCTGGGATTTTCAACATTTCTAAGTATGTAATATACAATGGGAGAAAGAGTAAAGAGGTGAAGCTACGGTGTCCAGGGTTAAAAATGAGGATAAAAAAAAAAAAACATCAATGAAGAGTAAGTGAATGGGGGAGTCAAGGGAGAAAGGAGAGGCAGAGTAAAAGAAGGATAACACAGTGGGTGCGTAAAAGCCGTACCTGAGGCGCGCCGCGGCGCTTGCTGCTTTCTCCGAG
>NC_024311.1:1018416-1091631 GCF_000523025.1 Cynoglossus semilaevis
GAGGGGAAGCTACGGTGTCCAGGGTTAAAAATGAGGAAAAAAAAAAAAAAACATCAATGAAGAGTAAGTGAATGGGGGAGTCAAGGGAGAAAGGAGAGGCAGAGTAAAAGAAGGATAACACAGTGGGTGCGTAAAAGCCGTACCTGAGGCGCGCCGCGGCGCTTGCTGCTTCCTCCGAGGCATCCTGTCACAGGGGCGACGAACGCACGGCCGCAGCAGCACCGGGGGGGATCCGGAGTGTGCCGCTGCTGCTGCCGCCGAGGCTTCACGCTTCTGCTGCGGTTACAGCTGCAGGAGGGAAAATCCGGAGCGACAACGCCGTAAAGCTTTGACGCGCAGTTTCACCCCCACTTCTGGGTGCGTGTCTTGTCTCGGGACTACCTCATGGAGATCCGGAGCAGCATGTGGTTTGTTGGTAGAGGAGAAGTCAAAGAACGGACGAGGAGAAAGCCGGGAGGAGGACGAAGGAGCGGCAGCGGCACTAGTGGCGGCGGGGGGCGCGGGGGGGGGGGGCTGCCGCTGGCGCAGATGCTCCGGGCGGCAGGAAGGAAGGCTGCAGCTCCCCAGCTCCTGGAAAAGCAGCCCCCAAAAAAACACGCGTGTTGTTCGCGTCACTGCTTCTCTGCGTGTGTGACGATCCTCGTTCAGCTGCAACAGGCAAACAACGGGAGAAACAAAGAACAATTTTAACAGCCCGCAAAAAATGAAATGTTGATGATGGGAAAAAAAAAATGACCAACGTCAGTCAAAAGTCCGCAAACAAGAAGGACAAGCGCACATCAAGAGCTGACAGGAGTTGCGCCTCCTACTCTCTGCTCCTGCTCCACTGCTGCCGCTGCTGCTGAGAGGAGGAGCACGAGCTCTCTCTCTCTCTCTCTCTCTCTCTCTCTCTCTCTCTCTTTCTCACCCTCTCTCTCCACCCCTTTTTATCCCACTCACTCTTCTCTTCTCGCTCTCTGCCATTCACCATCTAATCCCTGTCTCTCCTGCTTCACAGTTCTGATCGTTAATCCCCGTCACAAAAAAAAAAAGCAAACAAAAAACTATTATATTCAGACCAATACTAACCTATTTCTAGTTCTAATCTAAGCCCTAAAACCTGGTCTAATCCTAAAAGGGTTCCAGGTGTTGTCAGAACCCAGAGTCTTCACGTGTTTGACATCTGTCTTACCATTGGTCCTGTAAGACCTAACAATGACTTGGCTATTGGGGTTTGCAGGGAAACAAGAGTCCTACAGAAACCAACATCACCCAGCTTTGAAACAGGAGCTGAGTGGTAGTGTTAGTCGACAATTTCAGTACACCCTGACTGGAGGAGTGTAAAATCTGCCTTGGTTTTTTTGGTTTTTGTGCACAGAGAACCTCTCTGGCACAGGTTTCTGTTTACTGTACAGGACACTGAACTAATCGACCCCTAATGAGAACTAGGTGAATGTCATTACACCTCCCTACAGCTCCCTACAAGGACTGGGCATTTGTAAGGTTGTTACAGACCAGTATCTTATTTGTGGTCCAGTGAGGATAATGTAAACCCAAATCCTGACCTATCACACTCTCAATTAAAACTTTGAAACCTGGTGAACCTGTTTCCTCCGTAGAACTTATGGATCCCTTTTTAAGATCACATAGTTCTTAACGGTGATCAGAACCTCATGCCGGAATGAGGAAAAAACAAAAATAAATCCCAAGATTGTCAGAAAAATTAGGATCAAGATGGAGACACCGGTAAAAACGAGTTGAAGAGAAAAGGAGTCTGTTTGTGTTCTTACAAGTATGGGATGGATTTTATACGTTTTCTGTTTCCTCTGAAGTTTTTAAGTCCTTTAAAAAAAGGGACCAGAATGTACGTCTTGTTGTGGTGTTGCTAGAACGTCCCACACCTTTATCATCACATTGGACCTCTAACCGGTTTGTGTAAAGCCCGAGCAGCTCAAAATTGGCAGTGCCTTAATCCCGATGGTCTTGATTCTCACAAAGGGTCTGCATTTTGTCATGGATCTGGTTTAAAGCCCAATGTTGCTGATATGTATCTGGTAGAGAAATTTCAACCAGATACCGTAAGTTATGGATTTCAAGAGAAATTTCAACCAGATACCGTAAGTAACCCCAACCCTAAACTAAATCCCATGAATAGATCTGTAGCCTCATAATGGCATCTATATGAAGAAGGGTTTCATAAAATATTTCATTAAGAGACAAAAAACACAATTTAGTATTCTTTTTCACAGCATTAGACCTGTCAAATATCTGTAAATGATGTAACGCAGGGGTCCCCAACACCCGGTCCGGGGACCGGTGCCGGTCCGTAGGTCATTTGGTACCGGACCGCAGTGGGACACAGTGAAAAAATGTACCTCAGTTAGACGGATTTACTTCATTCAAAAAGAATCCAGTCACAGCCCTTTGCCTTTTTTTCTATTAAAGATAATCAGGCTATGTTTCAAAACAATAGGTCATTCAGCCTCCGATACTAACAGAATACTAATCTAACGACGCTTCAACGCAGTAACAGAAACTCATGCAGACTTACTTGAACGCTTGCAGACTCGTTCTTCAATCAATCCAGTTCTCACGCACGTTTCAGTGAGCACGCGCACGGAAACATCTCAACACGATCAAGATCAAGAAAAAAAAAACTCCAGTGTTTTTACTCTCATTCTCATTAGTGGAAAAAAAGTATTGACTTGGTAGAAAACGCAAACGCGGAAACATTACATTCGCACCTACTGTTTCAATTCGTCAAAGGAGTAGGTGAAGGAGGTGAAGTAGTAAAAGCCTGGTTTGATTTTTTTTTTTTTTTTGTTCTTTATGAAAAAAAAATCCACTTCGAGGTTCAGGTCATTCGCGTGTGCGCGCTCTCATGCGTGATAGCGCGTGTGCGCGTGAATCGATGAGATACGTGCTTGATTGGGACTCCCTTGTTGTAATAATGTACATGAGGAGGAGTGGAGGGAGGAGGAGGAGAAGGAGGAGGTGGAGGCTCCGCTGCCGAAGCTGGAGCGCTGAACCTGGAGATTCCCAGCTTCCAAACTCTGCCTCCTAGACTTTTCTCCACACACACACAGTTTGTCCGTGTTTTCTCTTCTCTCCTTTAGGCGCGTCTGCAAAAAAAAATCACTCGCGATTCCTCCAAAAGTTTGACTAAAACAACACTTGAAACTTGGATTTAAGTTACTTTTTGCCAGGTCAGATACAGTTGCTTCAGTAAACACTGAGTAAGAAATTATTTTTTTTTTTGTTTTCTCGTCTGTCGCAGGGAGATCCTTACAGAGAAGTTTTCGAAAAACGGAGACGGCGCAGGGGCGCAGCCAGAATCTGAAGGTGAGTGCGTTTCTGTGCCTCCTCCTCTGAGCCAGATGTGCAGCCACTGTCTCTGCTCCGGCTCCTGCTTCTGCTGCTGTTCCTCCGAAAAGACAGAAGCGAGATTTTTTCGACGAAATCCGCGTTTTCCCCTCAACCATGGACCGGGATGTTATGTTTTGTGTGATGAGTCCTTTCTCCTCCACCGTCCACTGTTGCTGCCGCTGCTGAAGGAGAAGACGCGTTTTCTCCCTGAAATCTCACCGCGACCGCGTCTGTCTGTCTGAGTGGACGTGTGCGTCTTACTGTGTGTGTGTGTTTGAGTGTGTGTTTGAGTGTGTGTGTGTGCGTTGTGTGGGCGCTCTGCCGCTGCTCTGTTAGATCCGCCCAAGCATCTGTCCGTCTTTCCATTGGCGCATCCATCAGTGTCACACACGCACACGCACACGCAAACGCACACACCTTCTGACACTGCTTTTCCAGCCGAAGATCCGTCACTTTTAGTTCTTTCGCTCACTCTAATTTCTCTTATTCTCGCGATCTTTTTCCGGACCCGTTTTGTTCCTTGATTATCAGAGAATATCTCGTGCAAACGCATCCGCTGTGGACAAAGCGTTGTCCTAAGTACGGTACTGTAATGTGATTATTAATAATCAGATTAAAGATGCAATACTCCGAAGGATTACAAGAAACAATCCCCAGTGTACTCTGCCGGGTTTTTTTCGAACATCAGCAACCTTTATGAGTTGGAATGAATTCCACTTTAAAATGATCTAAAGTTTACGAGTGGGAAGAAACAGAAAGAGTTAGAAGTAGTCTGTAAATGTGCTCGGAAATATGATTATTTTTATCTAAACATCAAAAAGAAGAAAGAAAAACCTAAAAATGTTCTCAATACTTTTTTCTATATTTGTGTTATTGCAGGTATTTAAGAAGACACATGGGCATGTGGTGTTTAAAAAAAACGTAAACAATACAGAGGTTTTTTTCTTAGGAAATTGCTTCAGTGCATTGGGGTTAATCACCTAGCGCGCGTGCGCGTGATGGTCGTGTAATAGCTTCCTATTATATGAACAATCCAGAGAAAGTTAAATGGATTTCTTTTTTTCCCTTTGTGATCCAGTTAAGTTCCATACCTGTCATTCATTCATTCATTGGCTGTATTTCCTGCAGCTGATCCTGTTCCACTTTGACACATTGAGTTCGTGCATTTGCGCGTTAGCTCGTGTTTAACACGTGCGCGTCACTGTTAGAAAAACAATTGGAAAAAAGGTTTAATCGTCTGTAAAGTTTTTTTTTTAATGTTTTTTATTTTTTGTAGATTTTGTAAAGTGCTGATAACGAATTGCACTGTGTGTAAAGGGTGAAAAACTTGAAACAAGTGATTGTTGATCCGATGAAAACGTCTTATCACCTCATTTAAAATGACGCTGTAGAGTGTGGCGAAATCACAAACACAATCTTGTGAGTTTTTGTAGTGTTAATGAATTCATCTTTAGGTTTTTAAATCACTTTAAACTTTCATATAAACCTATTTTATATTTCATCCTTAGCTGTTAATGATTTATTTTTAAAACCAGGTATTAACACTTTTTTTTTATTTTTACGATGGACATTATTTTTCTGTCACACAGCAAATCCCCGTCGTATTATTATCGTGCGCTCGGATATGAAAAACAATACCAGGACAAAGAACAAATATCGTAAAGTCACACGGTATTAATTATCGCCTGTGGCGTCAATAAATGTTGGCTGTACCGTGTGCGGTGTTAAGACATCACTTTTGTTAATAAAAGTGTCGATCCGCTCAGGTTTTGTTTTGTTTTCTAAAGTTTATGTATGTTACACCGTGAAAACAGAGGCAGGTTCAGCTGGGACTTCAGACTCGTGCGTGAGCGGCACCGTTGAGTTAAAACGCGACTGTGAGTCGTGAAGGAGGAAAAGGCAGACCGACCACCAACATTTAAAGATGTGTACAAGACCTCGTTCTAATAAGTTTCCCGACGTTATTGTTTGCTATAACACACACACACACACACACACACACACACACACACGATGGTATTTATTCAAACACAAAGTCCACATGGGAAAACTTGAACTTTAGAAGAAAAAAAAAAACAACAACCAAACGCATTTGGATAACCTTTTACCCATCTACTCACATTATTTTTATTTATGGATTAAAGAAAAAAAGGAAACGTATATAAAATTCACTTCACTCTGCATGCGCAAAAATTAAGATAAATATTAGTTCGAACTCAAAGTAGTTTACTTTAAAGATTTTGAGTATCTTTTAATGCATTTATAAATAAAACTTTGAAATGTACACGAGGTCCACGATGCGTATAATTCAAGGTAGATATTTATTTTCATGCATTAATAAACATATAATAGATTCACATACATTTGTTTTGAGGTAAACATGACATCATCCGCTGTTCGAGAAAGCTCATGCCTGAAGATTACCGTGCCCTGTGTTAGGGCATTTTACGCTCGAGATTATAAGTATATGCACCTTTGTGTGGGCATCATTCAAGGTTCAATTATGGCACAACCTAGTCTGAGGATATAAATTGGCTCAGATGAACTCTGGTGATCGTTGTTTAAAGGGTTAAAAAAAGCGGGTGTAACACAGCGGTTGAGTCAGCGTGAGTGAAAATATGACGACAGGACGCCCGGACAGAGTGGGTGGAGCAGGTAAAACTAAATTGGTTTGGTTGTGTTTCTGCACGAACAACGAAAGTTTTACGCACCGTGGCCAAGCCATTCCCTCAGATGGTTTATTTATAATTCCAAAAGCCATGCGTAAAATCATTACTGTTATGAGTGCTGATGTTTTCAGGAGCTCCTTTGTCTGACATAACCTTATTGATCTTTACCACGTTATCATTGTAATGAAGGCGGTTTGGGCTAATTAGCTGGCTGGGTTTGGTTTGTGGTTACGTTACTGAGATATGAGGTTAAGTCTCAAAGGAAATATATAGATAGACGAGGGGTGGGGGATAATCCCCGAAACATTTTAAAAGTGTGTTTTTGCAAACATTTCTGTCCACAGAATACGGTTTTATATAAAAAATAAATATCTCAATATAAACTTGAGAGACAGGTGCTTATGTTTGGGTGTATTTTTTTTAAAAAAATGCAAGACATTAATATTGTTACCAGTGTATTTAAGGTCATGATACAAAGATGCACGACCGATTATCACAAGGATTATGAGAAGTATGCTCGAGGCCCGTGTGCTGTAAATGAATGTCACTGAATGAAGAGTATCCACGCGTGTATAAAACAATTGTCTTTAAATCCCTAACACACTAATCTTAAATGACACGTTTGGCATTTGAGCATTTGTAAAATTACCGTTTTTAGTTTTCAGGGGGAAAAAAACCCAACACAATTTCAACAACACGGGGTTGCATTTAAGGTGCCGTTCCACCTCCCGGTGACTGGGAGCCTGGCCCCCCCACCCCACCCCACCGACCCCACCCCACTCCCTCTCCCCACATCTTATCGTCCGCAGAAACGCAGAAGAGGCACTCGCTTCCTGAGAAACAGAAGATTTAGAACAGAACTGCGATGATTTATCTCCTCAAGCTTCGCCACCGCTCCGTTGAAATCGCGATTTACCAACCCCCCCCCCCAATCCTGTTCCCCTTTTCTTCTATTCCTTTGTAATCATCACTGTAGATCACTGTGGAGAGCAGATGCGAAGTGCGTGACGCACCGCTGTCTTCACAGCAGACTGGTTTCCACCAGAGTGGATAAAGAGGCAGTCTGGTAGAGACGGTCAGTGGAACAGCATGCAATATATATATATATATATATATATATAGAAAGAAAAAAGAGAATAAAATCATATTTTTTTAAAAAACAACCATGGCATTACAAATGTCTCTTATAGGACCAATTCTCTGGTCAAAAGACAAAAGGACAAGAGCCGAAGCGCCCCCTGGAGGTCTGTCCGTGGACGTCTCTGGAGGGAACAAAATGCAGATGAGTCCATTAAACTGATTCCACATTGATAATACTAGTATTTTTTTTTTTAAAAAAAGTTTACCTTTTGACAATGTTTTTTTTTCCTACTGACAAACTTTTTAAATCTTTTTAACTCTCTCACTCCTCATTTTTGAATACACTTTTATGATGTCGAAGTCAGGGTTTCATCTATTTATTTTAACCCCACATGGTCCCTGTTGTGTTTATGTTTCATTACATATATTTTATATTTTATTCAGTCGGTTCCTTGTGCTCACATAAAATGAGTGTGATGTATAAATGAATAACAGAGACACTGACCAGAGGGCAGATTTGCAAGTTGTACTTGATCTTTTAAGTTCCTGTTCTCCTTGTTATAGATTTGATCCAGCTGATGTCAAAAATGTAAAAAAAAATAGTTCTCTGAGGAATAAAGATAAAAGCGAAAAAAAAAAAGATAAGCAACTGAGGGGGAAAAAAAAGAAATCATTTGATTTCCATCATGGAAAGGGATGAGAAAATAAATATAGTTCAGGATGAAAGGATTCTCCTCAAATAAACTTGAAAAAGTTCAGACAAAACTTCCAGAGGAACAAAGGAACCTTGAGTGGAGAACCTTAAAAAGATAAAATGAACAGTCTCTCTCTCTCTCTCTCTCGCTCTCTCTCTTCTCACCCGTTCACTCAGTTTCCCCCTCCAGTGTCCTCTCGTCTTCCTCTCCCTGTCCGTCCCATCCTCCCCCACCCTCACCTACCTGGGTGAGCTGCGGAGTTGGCAGGGTTGAGAGGGCAAGTGCTGACCAGCCCTCTTTCTTTCTCTGTCTGCTGTTAGTAGGTCACCACACACACACACACACACACACACACACACACACGCTTCTCTCCTTGCGGTCAGCATTGCCACCAGGGACAGGGGTAATTTAAGCCCTCTCTGATGCAGCCTATTCATCACTGTCCCACAGAGCCAGCTTCAAAATTAAAGTCTGATCTACAAAGTTAGACTGAAATGAGATAAAGAAAGAAAGAAAAAAAAGAATGGCAGAGGTCGAGGCAGGTCGGTCAGGTCTGAACAAAAAAAAAAAAAAAAACGCAATGCCGCGGCTGCACCTGCAAGGATCAGCATCAACATCAGCAGCAGCGGCTTTTATAAAGTTTACTGCTGGAACTTTTGGGAGTCAGATCAGTACATGGCTCAACCAAACTTGTGAAATGATTTACTTTTGATCTGAAACTAATTCCCCAATATCAGTCAGAGGATCACACTGATTCCAGACATATTCCTATTCATCAAAGATGAAGTTTCTAACTTCAGTATTGTCTAGTATCAGCCATCATTAAAGACACGGTACCAAGCACAGATTTTTAAGGAACGAAATCATTTGCATCCTGTGTTTTCACCACATTGAAGTCAATGTAAATTATACCTAAGACCTAAAAAATGACAATTTAGAGTAAGGATTCCCAACCCTTGGTCTGCGGACCGATGCCGGTCCGTAGATCATTTTGGGACAATAAAAATGACCATTTAGAGTAAGGATTCCCAACCTTTGGTCTACGGACCGATGCCGGTCCGTAGATCATTTGGTACTGGTCCACAGTGGGACACAGTGAGTGTCAGTTTTACTCATTTACTTCATTCTTGGTCCGCCAAGTCATTTTGAATGGTCCACAGGAGCCTTAAAAGCATTTAGCAAAAGTCCATGCAGTAGAGTTTCTAAACCTGATAAAAAAGTTTTTACACATCAATGAACTATATTTGTAACTTGAATAAATAATAATCAATAGCAGAAGCATTTATTAATATGTTATGGAGTAGTTACATCTGTGCAGACTTCCATTTACAACCGTCCCTTCAAGGGGAACTGTGTTGCTGATGTCCCCCCCCCCAAGTCATAATTGGAAGAGGACCAATTATGACTTGTACTTCCTCCCCCCCGGTGAAAAGGAATTTTTGAGACCTGTTTGATAAAACTCTCAATGCCTTTTGAAAGCCACTGTCAGGAAGCATTAAATCTACGAGCTCTATGAAGTGAAAAAAATAAAAAATAAATAAGGGAAGAGGACCAATTATGACTTGTACTTTTGCATATTTTTCTTGACTTTTTCCATATTAGTGATTCCGACAGGTGTGAAACCCATACATCGATGTTGCTGTAATCCAGTGGTTCTCAATTATTTTCTGTCATTCCCCCAATTGGGGACATACATGATTTTCTGACCCACACCCCCACGAATTAAAACACTATTACCAGAATTTCTCTGTAGTCAGTCAGAACCGAAGAAGCCTCTTGGATGAGAGGTGCAACGTATTAAAAAAAAATCTACTTCTTCCAGTCCTTGATGTAACTATTTTTGGACAGTTGTTTTCGAAACTTCGACATCAATTGGTCTGTTCTCAACACTATTATTCACGATTCATATGGTTTAGGAAGTTAACAAGTCCTTCGCAACCTGTATGACAGCTGTGTCAGCCATCTGTGGACTTATTTACTGCCCTGTGCTTGGTGATGCAGGTCTTTCTCATCTGACTGGAAGCATCCACTGTGAGTGCAAATAATAACATGTGTCTCGGCTGTGTAGCAGAACAAAGATAAGTGAATGGAATGGTGGCGGTATTAAATTCACAGTGAACATAATTTTGCCAATGCGTTTAAATGGCAAAAATTTGTATCACCTTAATATTCACAACTGTATTAACACAGCATTCTTCTCAACAGCTCTAGTTAAAATTGTAAACCTGTGTTTTCACTGCATTGAAGTCAATGTAAATTATACCCAAGTGGGACAAGAAAAATAACAATTTAAAGTAGGGATCCTCAAACCCTGGTCTGTGGACCGGTGCCGATCCGTAGGTCATTTGATACTGGGTTCAGTTTTACTAATTTACTTGATTCAAAAAGACTCCCGTCATATCCTTTTACTTTTTTCAAGACAAAGATGCAGCTGACAAAGTTTCAAAACAATGCGTCATTCAGAATCTGATACTAACAGAATAAAGTCTAAAATATGTTTTATTAGGAAAATTGATGATGGCGCAGTATTACTGGTCCTCAGTAACGGCTGATACCGGTCCTGGGTGTAAGAAACTACGTAAAACCAGATAGTACCAAACAGAGGTGTGGACTCGAGTCACATGACTTGGACTCGTGTCAGACTCGAGTCATCAATCTGATGACTTTAGACTCGACTTGACGAAATGTTAAGAGACTTGCAACTCGACTTGGACTTTAACATCAATGACTCGTGACTTCACTTGGACTTGAGCCCTTTGACTCGACAAGACTTGATACTTTCTCCCAAACCCAAAGTGATCTGTGCAAATACATTATTATTTTGTTTAAAAGGACTCGAGACAGAAACGTAAGGACTTGGGACTTGACTTGACACTTTTTAGTCTTGACTTGGACTCGACTCAGACTTTGCCTGTCTTGACTTGAGACTTGACTCGGACTTGAGTGCAAAGACTTGAGACTTACTTATGACTTGCAAAGCAAGGACTTGGTCCCACCTCTGGTACCAACAGTACCTGCGGGCTATATCAGTCACTAGTCCATTAAAAAAAAATTGATACCAGCACTTGTGCAGTTCCCAGATTTTGATCTTAAGTCTTGCAGTTTAAATTCTAACAGATTTATTTCTTAGTTAATGGTACTACATGGTGTAGAAAAACTTTAGTTCTTGGTGGTGGTTCTTGGTGATTTTTCTTACTATTAAGAAAAACACTTTGAGTTTTTATGTCATTTTTTTGTGATTCTAGAAATTAGAAATACCACTTTGAGTAAAGTTGTTAGGTAAATTTTCTAAAAGTTTTTATGTCATGATTTTTTGTGATTCTAGAAATTAGAAATAAAAAAACTGAATTAAAAAAAGGAAATGTGTGTTGTATATTTGTAGCACTGTACACATTTAGAATGCGAGTTAACTTTTGTTGTAACACAGTCATCAACCAAACAAGTAATTGTACAGATATTTTTAGAAGCAGTTTTTTTTTTTAGGGTTGTTTGTGTCTAAAATCTGACGAGTTACTTGGTATATCAGTGTACAGTGTGATTGTGCACTGCTAAGTGACTCAGGGCTCACTTTGTGTGTGTGTGTGTGTGTGTGTGCGTGCGTGTGTGTGCGGAAACCACGCTGACAGCTGCAGCTCATTACAGGCGCTATTACTGATGGCGGCTGCTGGGGGAAATTCCTTCTTCTGGAGAGCTAACCACCCTGTTTACCACACACACACATAAATGCACACACACAGACAAACACAAACACACACACACACACACACACACACGTCTAGCGTATTCATAAAACACAGCTGCAACATCTGTAACCAGAACAAGAAAAGGAAAATAGAAACATTTACTCTGTAGCGAGAAATGAAAAACGAAAAAAAAAAAAAAAAGAGGTGACTCATGTTTCATTTTCTGGACCTGTGTGCGTTTGTGCGGGGATGTGTGTGCGTGTGTGTCGCTTTGCACATTCACTTAGTCACAGCTAACATCAGATGTTCCAGTTAGAACCTTAATTGGTTCTTTGCACTAATGCCTTAGGCCTTTTAAATAGTGATCTGGGTTTTGGTCTAGACCCAAGAAATATCTCTTTATGTTATATTTTACCATGATACAAAGGTCTTGTTTTGGTCAGAATTTAAAAAAAAATTTTTTTTTTTGCTTGAATTTGAAAAAAAAAATGTATTTTTTATATTTTTAAGAGTCTCTGTGAACACGGCTTATTGTCGATTAGCTTGTTATTATCAGAATTTTAAAAAAAAATTTTTTTGCTTGAAAAAAAAATTGTATTTTTTATATTTTTAAGAGTCTCCGTGAGTACGGCTTATTGTCGATTAGCTTGTTATTAAGGTCGAAAGGATTTTAAAGTAGAAAAAAAAATGTCTGTGTTGTGTCTATAAGGAGAAGTTTCAGAGACTTTTTTTCAGAGTACTATTTAGATAAAGTACGTTTCTTTATATTTTCATGTTTATTTTATGGCTATTTGTCTTTAATGAACTTCTACTCTGAAAGCATTTCTTCAGAGTCCTAGGGAGGAGCTGAAGCTGATCCTAGCATTAAACCACCATACACATTCACAGTCACACCTATACTAACATTTGGAGTGTCCAATAAATCCAATCCTGCATGTTTCTGGACTGTGAAGAGACAAGAGTACCAACTACTCTCGCCATCTGGCCTTTGGCTTCTTCATTTTTCTATAAAAAAAACATAAATGTTTTTCTTGAAAACTTTATAAAATATTTTAAAGCTTTAGCAAAACTCGTTGCTCTTTATATATATGTGTGTGTGTGTGTGTGTAAAATACTAGTAAAGTAACATACCACTGAGTATATTTAACTAGAAAAAAAATACCAAGACAAAAAAGTATTTTTATTCTAGTAAACTGGCTATAAAAAGAAGCAATTATTTTTATTTTTCTTTTTCTTTTTCATTATTATTATTTATCATTATTATTATTATTAAATGTTTACCTGTGTGTGTCTTCATCCTCACAGAGATGAACAGCCTTCTGATACTGTCATCACATTGAGTATCTCTGTGTATCTATGTTTGACGTTGTCTTGCTAATACGCTACTTCCTCCTCGATCTTTTCCACCTACAGGGCAGAGCTGTTAAATGGAGGCACACAGTCAGACTAATATAATGGTAAAAAATAGCGCAGAGAATGAGCATACATTCATCTTCCGGCACACTCTTTGAGTTTATCTGTGTGTGTGGATTTTGGGTGTATGAGAAAGAGAGAGAGGGAGAGGAAGAGAGAAAGACCGCGATCAACAGCACCCTTTACTGTCAGTGAATTGAAAAAAAAAAAAAAAAATTAATCTTGGTTTTCAGGTTTTCATTGATACTCAGGATTAGCATTGTTGGATTTAGCTTAAGGCACATGTTTGCGCAGAGGTAGGTTGTCTGAGATCTTTTCTGTCTCCGGTCCCCTCCTGTAGGCGGAGTTAATTAGTGTGATCACACTCACCTGTGTTCCATGTCACCTGGTGCCCAAGGTATATATGCTGTACCTCTCTTCCTCACTCTGTCTTGGTAGGATTGTTGGTCTGTGTTCTGTTTTTCTGTCATGAATCTTGACAAAGGAGTTTAGATGATTAAACATTTGAAGTCGGTGATAGATGTAACGATGGATCAACTGTTTTTTTTTTCTTTTAAATATGCCTCAGGGCCTCATAAAAAAAACACCACCTGACTCGACATTCTCTGTCGACACAGTTTGAATTAAATTAGCTCGAGCTTCGGCGTTAGGCAGAAATATCAAGAACATTTGTGTGAACTACAGGGATAAGAGTGGAGGGGTCGAACGATTGCGTGCGTCTTCGGAGTGAGGAGTCACAGCTGTAGGTGATTCAGTGCCACGGGGGATTGTTTATAGGTGTCAGCTGCAACTCAAAACACTGAAACATGACTTTTTTTTCATCAGAAAAAGTGTGGGCGACTATGTAGGAAAACAAGCACTTTTCAAGAAAAAAAAAAAACCCATAACCGTGTTAGAAACTGAATGTGCATGGGTGGATGTTCAAAGGTTCATCAGAACAGGGCTCTTCCCCAGAGGATGTTAGTACAGAGTTGAAAGGTCAAACACACATGTGGAGGTTCATTGAGCAGCCTGGCAAGTGGAACAGTAACCTCACTGAAACAAACTGTTTAGTGAGGGTACTGTGTGTGTGTGTGTGTGAGTGTTCCTGTCCTGCATGTGTATGTACATGTGTGTCTGGTTGAACCTGTCTGGAAATTAAAGTTAACCAAGTCCATGGAGAAAAGCAGTGTTTTTAGCTCACAGGAAACACAGGAAGCTGCTGATCTATGCTATTATGGTGACTATGACTGACTTTTTCTATCACACTGACAGGTACGTTCTGTTTGTTTTTTTTTGGTTTCTGTCCTTGTTTCATCTAAGACCGGTGGGTCAAACATACGGCTCGCCGGCCAAAACCGGCCCGCTTGGGATTTCAATTCGGCCTGCTTAATGAATTTTGAAGAAAAAATACAAAAACACTACATGTTCAGGAGATGTTTTGTAAAAAAATATATTTCATTAATATGAAGATTCATCTAATGTACTTTTTTGCCTGAAAACAATTGGGGAAAAGATGCATTTTTTTGCTATTTATAGGTAAACTTGTTATGATTGTACTGGTCCGCCTGCTTGACATCTAATTATGTTGCATGCGGCCCCTGAACCAAAATGAGTTTGAGATCCCTGATGTAAGATATTGTTACCTATGTCATATTCATGCAAAATAAGATAAGAAATATGATATTGTGTAATTAAATGTGAACACGAACTGTATATGTATCCCTTTTTTGTGTATGACACCCTATACCAAGGTTCAAACTGAAGCTTATCTTGTATTTTTCTCTATTGAAACATTTTCATATTTCAACAATTTTCCATAGCTTTAACAACATTTATCGTCATTTTTCAATACAGGAAAACGTTTAAGTTCACATCTATTTTACCATAAATAAAAGCAGTCTCATGCAAATAAATGTAATATTTTTTTTTAGATTAAAGAAAACAGAAAACTTAAAACAAATAAAATAAATAAAAAATGCAAACAGAGCTGAAATACACGTTTTTCTTTTAAAGATGTCCCAGCCTAAAGAATTTAAGGCCTGCTGTTCAAGTAAAAGTCAACATTTTCAGAAAACAACAAATAAAAAGTACTTCATTTAGGGAAAAGAGAGCTTTGAATGCCACATTTTCTTTTTAATTATTCTGTCTTTTTCCCCTTGTATGAGAGAAATAGCCCTGTGAGTAAAAAATATTAAAATGAATCCCAGTTTTTAACTTTTAGTATATGGTACTATAGTAAATTATAGTATTCTAATGTATTTATTTCTTTTAAATGTTCTCTACACTAACAAAAGGAGTACTGTGTTAGCATAGTTCTTTATAAAGGAGTGAATATGTAGTACTGCTTGTGCTGCCTTCTACTGCCATCACTTACCCTCCCTCATCGTACTACATTTACATTTATGCATTTAGCAGATGCTTTTATCCAAAGCGTGTTACAAACCCCATTCAAATAGTTGTTAACTATTCACCTATGTGTAACTTCTGTTACTTTGAATTTATGTTCGGTTTTACTGATACATTGTCTAATGTGACAACAGTGTCAGTTTGAAGACCTTTTGAACAAAACAGAAAGATCTGTTCCCCACGGGACTGAAATAGCCCTCTGTTAATGAGAGGAAAATAAAACCAGCTGTAAGCATTTTCCTGCTCTGTGTTCTCACTGTGATTTCCTCACCACTTCCCCAGGGCACTGCCACTTATATAACACTGCCGCTCAGTTTATTGCATTTTTATTGAAACCCAACCTGAGGAAGTGTTGGTAACAGTATTCGGCATTGGCAAGCACACAATTGAGAATACTCAGGACGAATATTAGTTTTAATATTGATAAGGAACATTATATATGGTAAGGACCAGTCTGTCCTAGTATTTATATGAGACAAAAAACACCATCCGAAAATCTGGCATTGACTCTTACTTACCGTATTTTCCGGACTATAAGTTGCACCAGCTAAAGGGTGAAAAAAAGTGTGACTTGCAGGAGTAGCAGATACTAGCATACAAGAGTGCCCTCTAGCAGCTGTTAGTGTCTGTTAGTGTGAAAATTACAAACGTGAAATTATGTATTTTAATATATAAGTCGCATCTGAGTAGAAGTCGCAAAGCCAGCCAAAGGATGAAATAAAGTGGAACTTATACTTCAGAAAATCCGGTACTTTACTGATGCTGTTGGTGTAGTAACACTGATATGAAAGTACCTCATCACGTAGCTGCCAACACAGCAGTTAAAAACATTGTTAAAGCAAAGTCATAATTCATTTTTTACTTTACATTTTTTAGTTCATTTTCCATATTGTTTCGATATCTACAGGCATTACATTTTCACATCGTTGCCCCGCTCTTCTTGGTTCCTCAGAAAAATGTTCAAGAGTCCAGCTTTTGTTTCTGGGTAACGGGTTATTAACTGCATCTGTGGCTCAACGGTGTAGCGCAGCTCCAACAGCTGATCCTTTCTGTAAACAATCTAAGCCATGATGGCATGGGGAACCCAGACAGAGTTGAACCCAGATGTACCAAGTGAGTTCTTCCTTGACACCAAGCACAGACACAGATTTGACACTTCAGTCCTTTTTGTAATAGTCTTACTGCTGTATTAATCTACGTAATAATATACAGTGGAACCTCAGTTTTCGAACTTTATTTGTTCCGAAGGCTGTTCATGAACCGAAAAGTTCTAAAACTAAAACAATTTTCCCCGTAGGAATCAATGTAAAATAAATTAATCCATTCATGGACACTGGATATTTGATTATTCAAACTTTTTCAACAGTATTTTGTGTACGTTTTGTGTAAGTTCATACACAAAACCAATGAAAATAATTAGATGTAACAAAAAAAGATAAACACAACCAATAAAGCGATAAATAGGAAAGGCCTTTTCATTCGTCCTTACTTTTTTTTGTTGCTGAGGAGTCATGGTTACGCTATGTTTTTTCACTTTCTCACAAATTGTCTCCAAAATACTGTCCCTGTCCAACAGCTTTTTTATTGATCAAATTAGTAGCAACTTTTCAATTTCTTCTAATGTCTGAGATCTTTGCCTGGTGATCACAGTCACTCCTTTGGCAACCGTAGCTTCTTTTATTGCTTCCTTGTTCTTAATGATGGTTCAAATCGAAGACTTTGCCAAACTATAGCGTAAAACCAGATCTAAAACACGAGTGCCTGCTTTCGTATAATCTTTCTTCACTTCTATTGAAGTAGGAAGTGGAAAGGTGGAAAGATAAATAGTGAGAACACTATTTATCTTTCCACTTCTTAGATTCTTTAGGTCCCGTGTGGTTAAAAATCAATCTCTTTAAATCAAACATGTGAAACATCAGTGTCTGAGAATGTGAGGTACAACTGTAACTATGGACCTGGAAAGCTTAAATATTCACAGTTAAGGTGTTGGAACACTCTTTTTCTCAGCTTTGATCATAGAAAAAGCAGGAAAAATTATCTTCTTTAACTTGTCTGTGTGTGAACATTCAGTCAGTAGATCAGGAACCAGTAATTTATTTATTGTATATAAACATTGTGTTTGCAACTGTTGGTTCTTTGTGTGAATAAGATGTTTTTTTTCTCGGCTGATGAGCTGCAGATGTGAAGCTACAAACTGACTCTATTTCCAGACCCGCTGCCAAAAATATTTGTTCCAATTCAATAAATAGAGCTATTAGCAGAGAGAGGCAGTTCCTTGTCTCTGTGTCCAAACTTTGTGATGCTCAGTCTGCAGTAACTGAACGGACGCACATAGATCCCAAAAAATAGATCCCACAAAATAGGTGTTCATGAGAGTGAATTTGTCTTGTTGTAAACAATGGATATGCGTAGACCAGGGGTCACCAATGGAGTGCCCCGGGGCCCCTGGTAGCCCCCATGGACTACCTAAGGTGCCTGCGGGGTATGTTCAAAAAATAAAACCAGACGAGTGTCAAAAATTGTACCGTTACAGTTTCATTTTTGGATCAGTTACACTGGCAATGATATTCAAATGGGTGCCATGACGATGGTAAGAAGTGTCTACTATTGTATTTACCAGAACTAATATCTGTCTGTATCAAACAAGTAGCTCTTCGTATAACTAAACGACCCTGAAGTAGCTCTCAGTTTCAAAAACGGTGGTGGTGACTCCTGGTGTAGATGTAAGGGATGATACAGTTGTCATTTTGTTTTCACTGACTATACCTGTAAACTTCTCACTGTTCTACACCAAAGTCAATAGAGAAACTGAATGATTTTACATCTTGGAGACACAGCAGCGGTTGAGTCGCTGCTGCCTCATAAGATCATATATGTTTTTTTAGTTTAATGTGACCTCACTAGTTGTAATCCTTCAGTTCAGATTGACCGTACTCACCACTAGACTAGCAACTTGTGAGCTAAAGTCAAAGATTTGCTCCATGGACTTTGGTGTGGTTTAATTTAGCGGTGTTGAAATGAACATGTTATGTTTATTAATTTACGAACACTAATCAGATTCCAATGTTTTAATACATTTCCATGCATGATACCAACTGTATAATAACAATAATAATACATTTTATTTCATAGGTGCCTTTCTGTCACTTCAAGGTGTCAGGACACGCAACAATGAATAAAGATAGACAGCAGATAACAGGAGAACCGTTAAAGTATGCCATATTACAAAATGACAAGAATACAACATTAAGAACGGGTTAAGATACTACAACGCAATTGAAAAGCCTATTTTAAACAGATGGGTTTTGAGTGCAGACTTGAATTGTGAGAGTGAGTTGATGTTCCTTATGACGGAGGTAGAGAGTTCTAAAGCTGGGGAGCAAATTGACTGAAATCTCTGCTCCCCATGGTGGTGAGACGGGTGGAGGGGACAGTCAGTGAATGGAGGAGGATGATCTGAGGGAACGAGAGGGAGTAGCAACATGGAGAAGATCTGAGAGATACTGTATGGTGATGCGAGGTTACGGATGCCTTTGAATGTGAGCAGAAAGATTTTGTAATTGATGCGGGACTTGACCGGGAGCCAGTGGAGCTGTTGTTGCTGTTTCTGAGTGATGTGGTGGAAGGAAGGGGTTCTGGTAATGATGAGGGCAACTGAGTTTCTGGACCAGTTGGAGCTTATGGAGAGATTTGTGGGTGAGACCAAAAAGGAGGGAGTTGCAAAAATGTAGTATATCTACAAACCCTAGCACAAGGCTTCAACTTCGGCTTCAACTTCGGGTAAGACACCAAACTTTTCCCAGACCAGCCTCACCAATCACAGGACAGTATGTCAGTCTCCAGCTAGCAAGCTTAATGGTACCAATTGCCAAATGTATCGCGAGGGACTGTTCAGGACAACTCTCAACGTATTCTTGCCTCCAAGATGCACTTTATTGACTTATTTATTGTGTAAAAGTCTGTTGCTCACTGCTCCAGAGCTCACAGGAACTGGAAAAAAGACCTTTTGCAAAAACCCTGCCTCCAAATAGTCATTAATCAATCATACATCCCAGCAATCGGTACTATGTAACCAAGATCCTTCGAGCTGGGCCTCTGACAAGCAAAATGGTGAAGTGTGACTTTTTCGAAAAAGGATAGGATACTACCAGGTACTCTATTCATCCCCGAAAGTAAATTATTCAGTCAACACAGCAGAAAGGTACAGAGAAGAGTTGATCCATTGTTCTGGGAACGTTAAGATTCAACACTCCGAGTATTCTCTCTGATGTCTGGTCAGCGGCGTTAACTCATCCATTTCCTATGATGACGGACATGAGGACAGGGCCGCGTTGTCTCCTTGTCACGGTGCTCCGCAGCGCAGTTTTATTTTTATTTGCCTTGATTACAATGTTTAAGTCGAGGTTTACTCTTAATGTTTTAATTAACTGCTACTGTATAAGAAATGATGTTAAAAATGTAAGCAAACTTTGAGGCACTTTGATGCATACATTTAGAATAAATTATGCAGTGATTTACTCAGGATTAATCGCATATCTTCTTGTGATTAATTGCGATTAAATCGTTGCACAGCCCAAATATATATATATGTATATATATATATATATAGAGAGAGAGAGAGAGCGAAAGAGAGAGATAGAGATGTTGAGTCATCTAATTTAAAACATGAATTATGATTAGTTACAAGCATGATTAATCTTGACCCACTCCCGCCCTGTGATCAATCAGCTTTAAAATCCTCATCATTTGACGGCCCTTGTTTAAATATTACGGTTAAAATGTTTTACACTTATCCCTTCTAAACTTTGCTTCTCATGTTATTTCCACTATTCTTCCACTCTTTCTCCTCTCATATCTGATCCTCCTCTCCTTTGAATCTTCTAATTGTGTCCTTCCTTCTACCCTCTTCCTCTACCTTTCTTCTTCCTTGTTTCTTCCACTTTTTCATTGCCTCACCGAAAGCTGTCATCTAATTGCCCTACAGAGAAAAAATCCCTCCTATCCGATCGAGAGCCGTGACTGAAAGGTCAGGGGAAGAGAAAAAGAGAAATAAACCACGCCTAATGATGAACCCAATCCTTGTCCGATCAATAATCATTTATCCACCAATATCAGCAACAGCTTTTGGAGTCGCTGCAGTTACTTTGAGTTATGTATATACAGTCATTTCCAGACTATAGAGCACCTGAAGATAAGCCACACCCACTAAATTTGTACGTGCATAGGCCGTACTTCTCTATAAGCCGTAGGTGTTCATGTTGCTACATGGGATATTTACACAGAATTTTTTTTTTTCACTTTTAGTTAAATACTTTTTTTTCCGAACAGTGCCTGTAACACTTCTAGTTACATGTTAGCTCTTTCCTGCTTCGGCACCCCGACCGTAGCTGGAATGCACACGGGAGACTTAGTGATCTGCTCCAGGGCCGAAGCTAACATTAGCTTCGGAGCTAACCTCCTTCACTTTGTGCTTGTCCGCAGCAGAGGTAAACAGAAAGTTGGGGTGTTTATTATCAGCCACAACGAGGACAACAGAACATAAACAGCACATATATGCATTCACAGACTGACATACGCTACTAGTATAACACCCAATAGCCTTCCAGAAAAGTCAATGATTGCTAGCGGTATGAATTTTGCTAGCCCGTAAAAATCCATAAATTAGCCGCATCATTCTTTAAGCCACGGGACTCAAAGCGTGTGAAAAAAGTAGAGGCTCATAGTCTGGAATTTTTTTTTTTTTTTAACAAAGGCAGTAGAGACTGTGACTATGACACAAAACAGAAAAAAAAATTTTTTTTTTCAGCTGAGATCAGCTAAAAGCGATGAGATTTTTCACGTTCAATTTTGCGTTTTATTTATAATTCTCTTGTGTTTTATTTTTTGTGACACTCTTTTCATTTCCTTTTTGGACCCACCCTGTGTTTATTTGAGTGCTTTATTTGTGAGTGCTCGGTAAATGAAGTGTTGATGTAAAATTTATGACTCATCCTTAGCAGCTGATACTTTGAGGCCGTAAACATAAAATAGCCGGGAAAAAAGCATTTGCATCATGAAGGAAACACACATTCACATACGCTCACTTTCTCTCTCTCTCCCTCTCCCTCTCCCTCTTTTCCTCCCCCTCTTTGAGTGTCTCCTGTGTGTCTCCTTCGTGATACCATCTTCATCATAACTCCTGCTCCTTTATTGCTTTAATGACTCTCCCAGTCGTCCTTTCTCTCTTTCATTAATTCTTTATCGAGTCTTTCTGACGTAACCTGAATTATTTTCCAATTACAGCCGAGAGGAGAAGAAAATGATGAGGAAAAAGAAAAGGACAGAAAGCAGAATCTGCTGCGGAGGTGCACGTATCCATGCATGGGTCACGGTGACATTTCTCTAACACACATACAGTATAAACACAGAAAAAAAAATACCAGCACATGCATGAATCACATGTACCTAAAACAAGTTAACTATTGCAGTAGATAAAATCTCTGTAAAATTATTTTAGCAGTTTTTTTTTTTTTTTTTTTTGTATTTTGTTCTCAATCATCACTTCAAATCCTTATTTCAAGCATTTTTGTTTGATCCCAGTGATTCTTACCATGTTATCATTTCACTGCATGAGTGACTACAATGCAAACAAAGTATTTATGACAAAAAAAAAAATCCAATCATTAAAAAAGAAAAAACAGGATATAGCCACACTCTTATTATTATTTTTTTTTTTTTTTTGGAGGAAAAATTATTAAAATTTTTGGTGTTTTCTGAATCCTCCATATTCACAAAATGCATTTTCTGGCCTGCAAAATATCACCCAGCAATTTCCACAAAACTGCTGTGACAAGTACAGCTGTACTAGGAACACATATGCACAGAAGTGTGTGTTTTAGTGAAAATGCGAGTGCCGAGGAAGACAGAGTGGTTAAGGTCACAGGAAGCTAATGGCTGCAGCAATTCAACACACCCAGTCTGGGAGACACTTTATAAAGAGTGTGTGTGTGTGTGTGTCTTTGTGTGTGTGGATCTATGTCACAGAGAGCACAAGAAGATGTTAATGAAAAAAAAACCAAAGGTGCAAATATTAATGTGTGCAAGCATCCAAGAAACACACATAAACAGCCAGACTCTAGATAAAAAGCCTTGAATTATATTTATTAGTACTTCATATCAAGGTTCTTGTTTCTATCCTTATGTATTTCTACGCAAGATGTAATTTTTTTTAAGTGGCCGTTGTTATCTCAGATCATCAGCGGTGCTGATAAGGAGTCAGGATGAGTATAATTACAGTGGTTGGTAAAAAAGAGCGATCTTATATCAAAAATTTTAGTTTGGTGAATAGTTAAGGTAATCATTGTCGGTGTACTATTAACTACTGATTTAACTTTAAATTCATTGGTTCTCAATTATTTTTTGTCATGCCCCCCTTGTGGAAAGAAATGTTTTCACGCCCCCCACCCCCACTCCCCTCCGACCCACATCCCTGCATATTGAAATCCTCACCATGATTCATGAAGCACCTTGAGCTCAAAATATCATCTTAACACGCAGCATACATTTACAAGGCAAATAATTCTAGGGCTGACGGCCGGATTGACGCATATTGTCAAATACATTGCGAGGGACTGTAGAGTGATAAATGTTATTGTAGACAGGTGCTTCACCGTCAAGATGGACAGGAAGGACTAACATCTACCAACTGTAGAGCAAAATTTAAAGTTATGCTTTTGTATATTTTTCAACAATAATAATCCCATCATTTGAACTAGAAACAAATACTAAATGGGTGTGAAATACTATAATTTCCGGAATATAAGCCGCTACTTTTTTCACACACTCTGAACCCTGCAGCTTAAACAATGATGCCGCTAATTTATGGATTTTTACAGGCTAACGAAGTTCGTACCGCTAGCAATCATTGACTCTTCTGGTAGGCTACTGTGCGTTATACTAGCAGGGTATGTCGGTCTGCGAATGGCTGTGTGCGTATATGTGCATGGGGTGCACGAGAGAGAGTGAACGGTAGTGAAAGTTGAGAGCAGTTTGAGCCCTGTCATGTTGAAGTGTGGCTTGGTTATACAGGAGTTGTTAAAACACTGTGTGGCTGATAATAAAGACCCCAACTTCCCTGTTTCTGTTTACCTCTGCTGTGGACAAGCACAAGTTGAAGGGAGCAATGTTCCCTTTAATTTTTTAATGTGTCTGGGCATGCACAAAAGCTCTCTGAGGACCACTGTGAGTAACATGAGAAGTACACGCTGAAGTGGCCGCACACCTGTATCACACTTGTTCAAAACCTGTCAATGGTATGATCGGCATCTCATATCACTGGCATGACAACTGTCACTCAGTGAGATACATCAATGCATTATTTTCAGATCAATGGTTAATACGACTAATACCGACAACACAGTTTATGTAAAACAATTTTAATGCGCTGCACAGATTTTTTTGTGTAATGAGGATGTTCAAGCAGTGCGCATGTGCGCAGCTTACATTGCAAGGGAGTTAGCCCCGGAGCTAATGTTAGCTTCGGCCCTGGAGCAGATCACTAAGTCTCCCCTGTGCTTTACAACTACGGTCGGGACTCTGAAGCAGGGAAGATCTAACGTGTAACATGTGTTTGGAAAAAAAGCATTTCTTTAATTAAAAGTGAAAAAAAAAATCTTAAAGTTAATTAAAAGTTAAATAGAGGTATCTTTGATCATTCCTATTTTCAAAAGAAATCGTTGATAAAAATGAAAATCCCATCTCTATCTCTAGGAGATAGAAAGACGACTTCCTGTACTTTTGTTTAACCCTTGTGTGGTCCTTTGGGTCTAGGTGCTCCGGTGGCTGACATTATGCCTTTGTGTGTACATGTGCATGTGCCTGCTCCTGTACTGCACGACTTGTGCCAACTTTTTCTCATATTCTGATTCTGGGACAAGATGCAAACCCGTTGCTAGGACGCTCGATGGGTGTGTACAAAATGAGAAGGACAACTGGAGGGTTAAAATAAAAAATAGTTAAAATTATTTTATTTTTTTTCTTGTGTTCATTCACATACAGTATATATGTATATACACACAAAATAGTTAAAATTATTTTATTTTTTTTCTTGTGTTCATTCACATACAGTATATATGTATATACACACACACCCTGTGTGCATGGGCTGACCTCTTTGATGTTCTCAATCGCCTTGCTTTATGCACATATAAGTGTGTGTGTGTGTGTGTGTGTGTGTGTGTTTTTGCATTCGTTGGTGTGATATACACAGCTCTAATTGTCAGGTCTGGCCTGGGCATCCGTGCCTCGAGCAGCCGACCAACACTGTGTCACTTTAACAACTGCAAATTATCACTGCGACATAGAGAAGGGGCAGGACTCGCCTCTACGGGAATATAGACACCATTTCTTTCCCACAAATCACACACACACACACACAAAGTGTGTGCATGTTTGTGTGTGCATGTGTGTGTGATCTTTTTTAACCACAGCAACTGCAGCATTGGCAGAAGTAGAGTTGCAAAACAAGGTTAACGTTTACACATAGAAAAAAAGACTATCTGGCCATGAAAACATTAAGATTGAAATGGCAAAAACGGACCCGTTTGTACAGAAACATGCTCCACTGTTCCCTGCTGTATCTCAACGGCAAAAGTACAAGAAATAAATAGATGTTTATAATTATTCATTAGGCAGTTAACTTTTGTATATTTTTGAGAGACATATTTTCAGGTACACTTTTCCTTTTGGCTAAAGTTCCATCCATCCATCCATCCATTTTCATCCGCTTATCCGTTACCGTGTCGCGGGGGCAGCAGTCGCCACCCAAATCACACTGCACCGTACCAACCGCCCTAAACCTTCCTGCGGGTGGTGAGTCCACTGGAAGGTTTGGCTAAAGTTAAACATGTGTTTTTATTGCTTAATTTTTGTATACACTACAATTATTGTTTGTTTGAACATGTTTGGGATTATAAAAATAAAGTAAAAATAAATGAAATTTTTGTATGTTTTGATGTTTATGTCTCTGTCACCTAGAAGTCACCTTAAAAAAAAACAAACAACCCACCTATTGTCACAGATATAATTCCACTCGCTAGCTTCTAGCTTTAGCTTCAAGCGGATGTTACTCCTGCAGGCATCTGTTCAAACTTCATTCTTGTTTTGGGGGGGGCGGGGGGGGGTGAAAGAAATATCTCACATCAGATCTTCTTCTTTCACAGACACACTGTGTCCTTTTTGTTGCTGTAATAATAATAATAATGAAAAAAACTCAAATGACGTCAGAAGAACAAGGTCACTTTGTTTTGTCCTTTGTTTGTCCTTTTTTTTAAATTTATCTTCACCACTTACTCCGGAATCGTATTTCTCCCATCAACCTCCAAACCAAAACACACAACAGTGAACAAAGGCGCTTATCAAACTATGGCCATTAGATCACAGTCAGACATGTGGTTCATTTTTATATCAGCCCCAAACAAAAAAAAAAAAACTGAATTTCAAGCGAGCAGCCAATCGGATGCGGACTAACTACTTCAGCATGGTGTGTGTGAAGCGGAGCAGCAGTCTCGATGCCACATAAGTGTTTCCGTGTGTTCTCCACAGAAGTGCAGTCCAGGAACCGGAGCTTCAGTCTAATAAAAGGCAGATTGAAAAGGGCCGGTGATTGATTTCCTACATCTTGATGTGATATCCTGAATTAATTACTGCAACTTGAATAATATATAAAGGAGAAGAATAAATGTAAAACACTCAGGGGAAACTAAGGAGAAGTTTTTTTTTGTCCTGACGCCGCTGTGGCGGTTGCTCGGCAGGAACTCGGTGTGTACAGTGGAAATGCGTGTCACGTGCACTGTTGCGGTATTACAGACAGCTGCTCTGCATGTGTACTGTACAGCAGAGTGGAACAGGTTTACATCATTACCTCCTCACTAAATCAGTCATGTTGTGTTTCTCCATGATGTAAATGTCTCAATTTTTTCACTGATCAACAAGAACAAATGCAAGATAACTATCAGAGTTATAGGTAAAATGAGGAATGTTTTGAAAACAGTTTGATATAAATGTTAATAAAAATATATATTTAGTATGAAAGGGCACACAGTGGAAGAGTGGTTAGTGCTCTTGCCTTCAAACAGAAGATCACCTGTTAGATGCCCTCTGGTTTCTGTGCATTTTCTCCGTGTAGAACCGTTGCCTTACACAGTCAAAAACAGCAAATTGGTTTATCTTGACATTAGTTGAGTGTGTACCTGATGGCCGCCATGATAAGCTGGGACTCCCCTATGACTCTAAAGAGAATTTAGAACTAGAATAATTAACAAATATTTGGTGTATAACAAAACAAATACATTACATTAACAAATATTTAGCATGCTATGGCAAGGCGTGAAAACATTTCTGTCCCCAAGGGGGAGCATGACAGAAAATAATTGAGAACTGCTGCGTTAACATCAGATCTGCTTTAATGGGCAAGTGGCAACTGGCAGGCACCAAGTAGGTGCTTCCTCTGGGAATCGAACCCAGGACTCTCTGCTCTTTGCTGTCAAGGCAGACCTACACTATGGAACCAACCAACTGACAGACGGACGGAAAAAAAAAATAGGAAATAATTACACAGGAACTGTCACTAGTTTTTGAAATACAGAATAATAGCTCTAATAAGTAAAATAAATAAATCATTGTCTAAAAGAATGCGTTGATTACATTAATTAATAATTAATTTGTGCAGGCTTCAACACCCAGTTGGATTGCATCAGACCAGGCTCAGAGAGCACGAGCACAGTCTGACTGACACGGCTGCCAAATGTCAATGTAGCTAGATGAAGACAAATTTCCAAGAAGTATGTTTTTTTTTCTAGAAATAGTCAGGAATATAAATGTGTCAAACACATGGACAACTACCTGCTCTTATCCAATTTTTTAGTCATACATACAGTATGTCCTAACAATGTCAATTTATCTCAGTTAACCATGACCATCCATCCATCCATCCATCCATGGATTGGTATGTAATTACTTGATTCAGGGTGAATCTGCAATTAAATAATGGAGAGAAACAGAGAAAACAGAATCCACTTGTGATTAAAAAAAACTACCTGTCCTCCCAACAATATATTATAGCAGGGGTCGCCAACCCCCAGTTTGGGGACCGGTGCCAGTACATAGGTCATTTGGCAAGGGGCCGCAGTGGGACACAGGGAAAAAAATGTGCTTCAATTTTATGAATTTACTTCATTCAAAAGAATCCAGTCATATTCCTTTGCTTTTTTCACTGTTTCAAAACAACAGGTCATTCAGACTCTGATACTAACAGAATAAGGTCTAAAACATATTTTATTTTGAAAATGTAATGATCCTTCAACGATGGCGTGGTATTACCAGTCCACAGTAACAGCTGATAACGTCCTTGGTACAAAAAATGCCGGGGACTGCTGTGTAAAATAGAGCATTTTCTGCGTATACGATGAGCCATGGTGAGGAGCAGGTACGGCTCATATTGCTGTAACATCACAGAAAACAATCAGCTCTGCTCCGACTACTCATCTTCTCTTCTCAGCAGACAGAAGAAAAATAAAGTAGGATTAGATGCGTGGAGAAGAGGAAGGAAACTATCAGCCCAAATCTATTCCTTCAACGACACCCATTTTCTGACTCGTGGCTGACTCTCAGATGATCGTAAAAGAAGTCGACCATCATAGAGGAGCAGATTAACAAAGGAGGTCTGACGAGAGTCATCGGAAAAGTTCAAATAAACAGTTCAAGTCTCAGAAGGATTTTTTTCCTCTCCTTTCCCTCCCTTCTGAATACTTTCTTCTCCCCTCTGTACCCCCCATGTTCTGTCTTAATTTAATAATTTAGACCAGGGGGTTTAAACTAATTTTTCCCAGGGGGCCACATCAGCAATACAGTTCCTTTTGAAGGGCTGGTTGTAACTGGAAGATTGTATAAATTTAACTACTACTAACGTCAGAGGTGTGGACTCGAGTCACATGACTTGGACTTTAGACTCGACTTGACAAAATGTAAAGAGACTTGCAACTCGACTTGGACTTTAACATCAATGACTCGTGACTTCACTTGGACTTGAGCCCTTTGACTCGACAAGACTTGATAATTTCTCCAAAACCCAAAGTGATCTGTGTAAATATATTATTATTTTATTTAAAAGGTCTCGAAACAGAAACGTAAGGACTTGGGACTTGACTTGACGCTTTTCAGTTCTGACTTGGACTCGACTCGGACTTTGCCTGTCTTGACTTGAGACTTGACTCGGACTTGAGTGCAAAGACTTGAGACTTACTTGTGACTTGCAAAGCAACGACTTGGTCCCACCTTTGACTAACGTATTAATGAATGTTTCTGCAATAGGTTATTATTACTTCAAGTTACACATATTGTACATTTATGTGTAATTAAAAAAAAACAACTTTTAATTTATTAGGTATAGATGATGACTTTACCATAAGGCAAATGCTTTTTAAGCTATGCAGGCCACACATACTGACTTGGCGGGCAGCATTTGCCCTGCAGGCCTTGAGTTTGACATATGTGATCTAGTCCCCAACCTTTTTTTTGTACAAAGAATTGGTCGGCCAGTATCAGCCGTTACTACAGACCGGTAAAACCACGTCATCGTCGAAGGATCATTACATTTTCAAAATAAAACATCTTACATAAAAAAGTAAAGCGATATGACCTGAGTCTTTTTAAATTAAGTAACTTAGTAAAACTGAAGTAGATTTTTTCACCTACATAAAAAAGTAAAGTGATATGACCTGAGTCTTTTTAAAGTAAGTAACTTAGTTAAACTGAAGTACATTTTTTCACTGTGTCCCACTGCGGCCCCGTACCAAATGACCTCCGGACCGGCCCTGGTCCCCAGACTGGGGGTTGGGGACCCCTGGTCCCCAGACCAGGAGT
The DNA here is from genome assembly GCF_000523025.1 of Cynoglossus semilaevis. Taxonomy (NCBI): domain Eukaryota; kingdom Metazoa; phylum Chordata; class Actinopteri; order Pleuronectiformes; family Cynoglossidae; genus Cynoglossus; species Cynoglossus semilaevis. The sequence goes on from NC_024311.1 coordinate 1,047,589, forward strand.
TGGGGACCCCAATTTCCTTTATGTTTTGATATCAAGCCCTATGGTTTAACCTTGCAGATATTCGGTAAATCTGGTTACAAAACTTAAAACTGTGACTGGAACAAAAACTGACAGACAGAGATCAGTGTTTAAAGCACAGACTGCAGCAGAGGTGCACGATCGGTCGATTGTTTCGGATAATTGTTGTAATGTATGATAAACCTTTTTTTTTTTTTCTTCTCCCACTGGTTTTATGAGGAGGATCAGTACTGTCATAAAGGAAAAAAAAGGTGCAGCTTTTAATCATGGGGACAAATACACCATTAACTGCTGAATTCATTTCCTGAAATCTGCATCTGCCGCAGTAAACGCTGCCTCATTACAGAAGCAGATGCTTTTGGAGGCAGACAGAATGAGATCGAAGGTCAGAGAGAAAAAAAAAAGAGAGACTTACTCTATCGCTGCCGCCGCTGCTTTAGCTCATTTTCATTACCTGCTCAGGCTAAAACATCCATCTCATTATACATTAATACTTTGAAAGCTCTCCTTTCTCCATGACACCTCTCCAACACATTTTGAAATGTTTGAGGACGTTACTGTGTCTGTAGAGCAACAGTGGTCAGATTTATCATGTCCATTTCCTTTGGTTGATGGTGATTCTTTTTAGCACCATTAAAATTAACTCTTTTTTTTACCATTTCTTAATTAAGTTTTATTTTATAATACTGTGTTAAGGCTTTGCGAAGTAACAAAGTGGATTATTTAAATAATTTCTGCACCCTACTGGGCAGCTCCACCCATGCTGCAACTCTATCCTAAGCAATAATTTCCACCCATGCTGCAACTCTATCCTAAGGATACAGGTGAGGATCTGCCTCTTGCTTTATTCTACTCTGCTGTACAACCCAAAAGTTAAGACCAGCCGCTCTGTTTTTGAATAATCGGTTCCAGCTACAGTACGTGGCCTCTTGACAATAATTGTTAATAGAAGGTAGCTAGTTGTCATATCAACATATCAACTTCCATGTTTATGCAGATGATACGCAACTATATTATCCATACTCTAGAAACAGGCTTCTAAAGGCTGGGGATGTTAAAGAAAATATGAAACTGGATGACCTGGTACTTGCTGATATTTAAATAAAAATGACTGCTGGCTCGTGATTCTAGGTTATGCCTTAGCAGTGGTGCTGTTGTACTAGACTACTGGGATTTTTTTTGTGTGAAATTAGCTGTTTTTGTAAAATTAGCTGTTTAGCTACCTGCTTAATAGGCAACTAACAAAATCCAAATATTAGTTCATCAATTTTCTCTTAGAAAAGCCAGAGTTGAATCACACTGAAGAACTGTAGAAGCCTTGATTCCTAATGAAAATACAGGAGATTTATTATGATAATAAATATTCAAAAATAACAGTATTTCAAATGATTGTGCATAAAGTAAGCTGATATAATCACCAAATGCTTTTAGGTGTTTTAAAATCAAACTGTTTTTCATGCTAGTTTTTCGCCACGGAGCCACGACGGCCAAAGCTAATGCATTTTCCTCCAAAAAGAAAGATGACTGAATGTCTGCCTCCTGCAGCAGAGGCGGGGGTGCGAGTAGCAGGCGGGTGATGGAGGCTGAACAGCACAGCAATCCTGGGGGTTCAGGTATATGGATGGCCTGAGGAGGTTTACATCATTCATAAAGCACGGCCTGCTGCATGCCCCCTGATGCTGAATTGATCTTGCAAAAGAAGCGGGGTGGCAGTGCGACCACTTCATTAGTCTCCTTGGGCCACAAATCAGCCGTCTGCAGAAGGAAAGGCTGGCACTCACAGGCGCGCACACTACATTAGCAGACTAAAGTGAGCGCCGATTCACACCACCATTATGAGTAAGTTATGAGAGCCGTGCAAAAATATCCTCTATACATCTGGTATTACAATAGGTCGCAGTCAACACGGAGGATGGATGTTGGTGCTATAAGTGCTGGATCTGGGCTGCACACATATAAAAATAAAATCTGAGGCTGGCGGAGGGGGAAAAAAAATGGGAAAAAGACGAACAGTTCAATGAAGATCATTTTTAAAATGAATAACAAAGAGCTGCAGAGTTTTTAGGATGCTTTCACACAGATCTGAAACAACTGCAATATCTTTGTTTTTATTTAGGCTCCAGTGTTTCCAGCAACTGCACTGGACAAGTAATGCATAATAATGCGTTCTGTACTTATAAATGAAGACAACCCCAGAAAATTTTGCATTTTTATGGATGTTCACTGGGGTTTCTTTGTTCTTCCAAAACTAAAGTTCATGGTATTGAAGAATATACTATTATTTCCGGACTATAAGCCGCTATTTTATACATACATACCGCTAGTGATCAATGGCTTTTCTGGTAGGCTACTGTGTGTTACCGTGTGCCTATATGTGCGTGTGTGAGAAAGAGAACGTTAACTGTTTATGTTCTGTTGTGCTCAATGTAGCTGATAATAAAGACCCCAACTTCCCTGTTTCTGTTTACCTCTGCTGTGGACAAGCACAAAGTGAAGGGAGTTAGCCCCAGAGCTAATGTTAGCTTCGGCCCTGGAGCAGATCTACAAGTCTCCCCTGTGCATTTCAACTACAGTCGGGGCGAAGCAGAAAAGAGCTAACGTGTAACCAGCTGTGTTACAGGCACTGTTCGAAAAAAAAAAAATGTATTCAATTAAAAGTGAAAAAAAAAATGTTCTGTGTAAATAACCCGTGTTACAATGTTTCAGTCAGGGCTAATTCTGTCAACCTTAGTCATTGCTTCAAGACAGAAGAGGAAGTTCAATTTTTTTTTTAAATGTCACAAGATTGCTGGATATATATTGTAAATGAAGTAGACCACATGATGTGTGCCATCATGTGGTTTGGCTTATAAAATCGGTTCGACCTCAATAACACAACCAGAATTAATACATAAGGCGCACCAGATTATAAGGCGCACTGTCAATTGTTGCAAAAATTAAAGGCTTTTAAGTGCACCTTAAAGTCCAAAAAATACGGTATACACCATATATATATTGCAAGGAAAAGGCAGAAGTATAAAGGTAATAGAAATTAATAACATAATTTGGACATGGCTGGATAACTTAAAAAGCTGAATGGGCCGCATCTGGCCCCCGCACCGTAGTTTGCCCGTGCCTGGTACAGGCATTAGTGCATCTGAAAATATTAAATATGCACCAACTTCACTCATATATAACTGTAAAAAATATGCTTAAATTATCTGAAGATTACCAACAGAAAACTGCTTTTTGTTTTTCAACTGTGAAACATGACTGGTCACGGGTGATGGGTCCTGTTCTTTACTTTTCTCATTCTCTCCCTCACCCATGTAACGTCTCGATCAACACTAGCTGAAATCCCCTCTGATTACATGACCTTCAGAAAGTTGCCCCTGATGCTGCCATCACCTCCTTCTTCAGTCTCCACATTTACATCAAGACCTTTGTTCAAATATCAGAGGGGAGAAGATGAAGTCAAGCTTCTGAATGAAGTTAGTTGCTTTATGTATTTATGCATCTGTGGCTCTGTTTTGATGCATGCAGTGGGTAATATTCAGCTCTGATTCTGAGAAATTGTAAAGATTAGAATCATGAATAGAACATTTTAATCACTAAAAAGGAAACTTTAGTCAGACGTATATCATCATCGCACATTTTAATGGCTTTTTTTTTTTAAACTTCACCACTTTGTTTTCAACACTGACACACATTTACCACCTGAACTTTAGAAAACAGTTCCTGCATGGATTGTGGATCATATATATATATATATATACAGGTTTAATCTGTTCCACAGCAGCACTCCTATCTTGATTGCATTTCTCCCATTAAAAATAACTATATTACCCAATACTATACTATCAATTAATTAAATTACCCCATCTAAAAAGTAAAAAACATAGAAATAAACAATTATATTGATAATATTACATTATAATAACTAAGAAAACATTTTACATTATTGTTATAAACATGGGTAAAATAACGAAACGAGGGACAGTGAGCGAGACTACTAGAGAGAAAGAGCAAAAAAGAGAGAGGAGAGAGAGAGGGAAAGAAATAATATGACAGATAAAATAGCCCAACGACAGTGAGCGTGAAATGGAGCTCGTAATTCGATATTTCCTCGTATCGCAAAGAAAAATCTTGCAAACGTTACTTACTCGTAACTTATATTTTCCTATATATATATATATATATATATATATATATATACACAAAAATATATATATATATACGAATATATATATATATACACACGAAAATATATATATATACAAACATATATATATATGTATATAAATATACATATATATAGTAGTCAGAATTGGTGTTGTGTTTTTTTAATTCAGCTAATTTACCCTTAAATTTAATGTGTGCATAAAAATTCCATGGTCCCTTATGTATAAATTAAATGGAAGTAACACACTTTGGTTAAACAACAAGAAATAAAGGGTTGATCACAGGTGGATTTCACAGCTCTGATCTGAATGGTTGGTTTCTGTGCCTTTCTGTACCACCACATGCTCCTACCCATTTAAGGTAGTGGTGGTTTGTCCCAGTATGGGTGTAGGTGTGTGTGGGCATATCTGCTTGCACTTTTCTCCACAGCAGCGCTGAGTTGAGCTGACGAGCTTTGCACACCTGACAGGGATCTCCTCATCAGCATAGGCTGACCATGTGGTAACATCAAGGCACAGTTATGACTTAGCTGTGGTTTTGCTCTGCAGTATTGGCTTGTCTTGTTCTCTGCTTCTGCATTTTGGGTTTAGTCTGCACTGGAAGAATTTTTGGAGTTTGTTTTTAACTGTTTTTTTATTTATTTTTTTTTTACCTTACCACGCCACTTACATTTGTGCATTTAGCAGACTAGCATGAGGAGGATTATCAATCAATCAAGCAGTGGTTCCTCTGGGAATCAACCCCAGGTAAAATTCTTGCACGACAAACCATTGTTATTGCAATTCCTCTGCAATTGTGTCAGATTTAAAACTGACACAAGAGATGCAATTACGTATATATGTAATGTAAACCCCCGACAAAGTAATACACATAATATATCTCCTTTAAAAAATAATGTCTTTTAATTGGCCACATAATTGTCCTGGTAAGTTTCAGATCTTTACTCTTCGAAGGTGAAAGTGATACTGGAGATACGGAGACTAGTACAGGAGGGGACTTCACAGAAGCAGATCAAGGATCCAAACAAAGTGCAACTGTCTTCTCACTCCACAAACCTTGTCAGTGGTAATTGAAAGTGTCTAGTGAGCAGTACAGGACCTGGGACCAAATCAAGTGGCTTCTCCATAAAACAATGTCAAATATTGATGATGTTTCTCTTCTGTGTACCTAGAATGAATGGCCTGCTTCTGCTGCAGTATTTGATGAATGTTTGTTATCGTCTTTGTCCCTGTTGTCATATTTAGCAGCTGCTCTTCACCAACCTGCCTTTATAAGTACTGTCAAAATAAATGCATTTCCTTAAATTCCAGATGATAAGCCGCTACTTTTTTCACAAGCGTTGTACCCTGTGGCTTAAGCAATGATGTGGCTAATTTATGGATTTTTACGGGCTAACGAAGTTCACACCGCTAGCAATCAATGACTTTTCTGGTATACTACTGTGTGTTACACTAGTAGCATATGTCTCTGTGGCTTTGTGCATATTGTATGTGGGCCACATAAGAGAGGAAATGGTAGTGAAAGCTGAGAGCAGTTCGAGCCCTGTCGTGTTGAAGCGTAAGTTGGTTACACAGGACCTGTTAAAACACTGTTTATGTTCTGTTGTGCTCGGTGTGGCTGATAATGAAGACCCCAACTTCGCTGTTTCTGTTTACCTCTGCTGCGGACCAGCACAAAGTTAGTTAGCCCCTTATATCATTAACTTAGTTTTTACTTAAGACATCCCTGAACAACTAATTTCTCCAATTATGTCTTAAAATAAGGACATTTTTTCAGTTTTAGATGTGATAGTCATACCACTTCACAAATCGTCTGCAGAACAAGGTTCAACTTCTCATGCAATCTTAAATTACTCCTGTTTGTCACGCCTCACCCGTAATTTCTTCATTGCGTTTGTTCCATAAGGATTTAAGTTAATATTAAAAAAAAAAGTTATGTTTAAGTTGTTTGACTTATTTAAGGCAGAGGTCAGGTGATGCATTTTGTCCTCAAGAGAACATGACCACTACAGTATAAAGAGACAAGTGTGTGCGTCTCTTACAAAACCATCACATTACAGGCATTTATTACTCAGATCTGGTCTTTACAAGCGCACGTACCTGTGTAAACTCTCGCAAATGGGGGTACACGATGAGAGTAGAAGGAGAGGGTAGAGGTCACCATTATGGAGGTGTTATTCAAACAGGTCCCTCAAGACTTGACCAATTTAGGGATGACAAGGTTGGAGTGTGGAGATACGGGAGCTGAGATTGTCCACTGGGGAAAATCAGATGTCCAGAAATTGATTCAGGATAAGGTCACTGAAGGAGGGGTAGGGGGGGCGACATCAACTGCTGGTCTCCTCTTGCAGCAAGAGAAGATAAAGCTGTGTACTTTTGACATGAGTTCATGACTGGACATGTAACTGTAAAATGGATTATCAACAACAATCTGTAACTGGATTTTGAACTTTTTTTTTTTTTTTGGCAATTTCTATTTAGCTAAGCTTTCTCCATCTTGGTGTCATTCTTTGTCTGCTTTGGTGTGTGGCCAAAGGCCCGGACAATATGACCTTTAAATGGTCATGTGAGTCATTGGCCCCATGGTGGATTGTTCCCCTTCCCTCACTTTATTCGACACCACACCCCCCTTTGGGGTGGAACGATAAATACCCGGAAACTCCCCACCAGGACAGTAGAACCGATCAGCCCCTTGGATGAGAGGCGAAACATCTGGTGAGTCCAGTTGCTTACTTTTAAAACTGGAGCCCCTTGCATGAGAGGCGAAACATCTGGTCAGTCCAGTTGCCTACTTTTAAAACTGCTTTTGAGATTATTATGATGACCTGGATGACTGAGAATATCCACAAGTAAGTATTGATCGCCAGCAGTATGAACTTTGTTAGCCGCAGCATTCAAAGAGTGTAAAAAAAGGAGCGACTTATAGTCCGGAAATTACGGTAATCTGAATCTATCCATCCATCCATTTTCATCCGCTTATCCGTTACCGGGCTGCAGGGGCAACAGTCGCCACCCAAATCACATTGCACCGTACCTAAACCTTGCTGAGGGTGGTGAGTCCACTGGAAGGTACCAACCGCCCTAACCGGGATCTTGCCCAGGATGTGAACTCTGGGGTTCCACACCAATGAGTCATTGTCTCTGGGCCAAAGCACCACTAATCTGAATCTAAATCCCATTTTTTTACTATCCTTTCCTTCCTTCCACTTTTCGGTTAACAATTTGCTATTCTGGTTAACTCTGACCAAATAGTTTTATAGCATTAGGCTCAAAATTTGTACGTCTTTGGCTAAACTACAGTATTTTTGCTATATTGTGGTTATGGCATGTAATAGTTAATTATTGCATGAGTACTGCTTTTTTTTTAATCTCCCAATGTGTTTAACATCTTCATACATCTCCATCAAGAGCTGTTGTTCTGCAGCTATGAAGTATGAAGAGCAACTGTTATCCATTTCCCATCAGTGATTCCTTGAACGATTCCGGGGTCTATTTAAGAACGCCGAGAACACACACTTATCTAGAATATCTACACCCGGCTTGACATAGCCGCACCTTTCCATCCTGGCTCGGCGTACGCGCAAACAACCAATTAAGCGGATCAGATTAGGTCAAGAAGAGCTTCCTTGGTTATCCTGAATGTTGTTATTCCACTTTTGTGCAAAATACCGCTCTGGACTCAAATGTAGCACAAACAGACTGAGGCGAGCGGTGAGTGAGAAGTTTTACTTGTACTCAGCAGGTAGAAGGCTCAGAAGTCTTACTTTGAATGGGAAGGTTGGTAGATTGGCCAGTTTTCTGTGAGGGACATTTTTGACAACAGAGTTTTTGATGTTCAGATTCCTAAGTAGCTGCTGCATACTTGCTGCTCCTTGCAGTTTGGACTCCAGACCAGGTCAAGTGGACAGGTATCCCTCTTCCAAAGCGGGAAATATGGGTGGTTGTTAACAGTATGCACACTGAAAGATCAGGGGTGTTGTAAGCATATTTCTTTCACAGGGGACATTGAGACAAGTCAGTGGGTTCAGAGGTTATATAATGCAGCAGTCCCCAAAAATGTTTTATACCAAGGACCGTCTGCGAGTATCAGCCGAACAAACGGATATGACTGGATTCTGATATTTTTTCATTGTCTCTCACTGCGGCCGGTACCAAATAATCAACAGACCCACACAGGTCCTTAAACAAGGGGTTGGAGACCCCTGATATAATATTTTTAGAACCTGGTTCCCTCTTAGCATGCCTGTTTTACTGGGGATGGAACCTAATGGCTCGCTGAGGCAACGATTAGTGAACAGAACTCCTTCAAGGGCACAGAGGTGAACTGTGGTACACTTCTGTTAGACACCTGGATAAAAGGTGTCCTGGTCGGCCAAACAATTGGTGAGTAACTTAAGAAATGGCACAAGAAGCAGGAAAGGAGATACAAACATACACACACATATATCACATATATCAGACCAGAGAATCCTATTTCTCATAGTCTGGGAGTCCTTCGTGTGCTTTTTGGCAAACTCTATGCGGGCTTTCATATGTCTTGCACTGAGGAGAGGCTTCCGTCGGGCCACTTTGCCATAAAGTCCCGACTGGTGGAGGGCTGCAGTGATAGTTGACTTTGTGGAACTTTCTCCCATCTCCCCACTGCATCTCTGGAGCTCAGTGGACCACAGTGATCTTCGGGTTCTTCTTTACCTCTCTCACCAAGGCTCTTCTCCCACGATTGCTCAGTTTGGTTGGACGGCCAGGTCTAGGAAGGTCTGAGTTCTGGTCGTCCCAAACTTCTTCCATTTAAGGATTATTTGCCACAATTCTGTCTCTGCGCTCCTTGGGCAGTTCCTTCGACCTCATGATTCTCATTTGCTCTGACATGCACTGTGGGCTGTAAGGTCTTATATAGACAGGTGTGTGCCTTTCCTAATCAATCAAGGAGAATCAGAAGAAATGGACGTTAAATATGAGTGTCACAGCAAAGGGTCTGAATACTTATGACGATTATGTGATATTTCAGTTTTTCTTTTTTAATAAATTTGCAAAAATTAGTTATAAAAAAGCATCAATGAGAAATTAAGAAACTGTCAAGTTGAAATGCCTTAATGTGACAATGACACGTTGACTGTAGTTAAAGGCAACAAATGTGTGGTGAGTGAGACACTAAGTGTGCGCATGTGTGTGAGTGTGTGTTGAAGTGATAACATGCCAAAGAAACTGAGAAGACGAAGGTAATGGACTCCAAACATGGGCTGCTAGTCACATAAACATTTCTGCTGTCACAGCAGTTTATCACACACTGCACAAATAACACAGCACACACACACACACACAAATACATGCACAGATGCACACAGTGTCCCAGAGCACCTATTTGTCCTAGCTTACAGGGGGCTGATGAGAGCAGAGCACAGGGCAAAGAGACAACAGAGCTGCTGTTTTCTCTCTGCTGCTGCTGTTTATGCTGATGTCGATGTGTGAAAATTAAACGAAAGAAAGGTTTTTAAACAATGCTCTGTTTGGACAGGTGCTTGATCATATTTTGATGTGGAAATCAAAAATGAGACAACCGTGGCTGGAATTGACCTTTTGTATCCTGGACTTGGTACAAATCAGTTCTACAGAAAGTAGATACCGACTTTCTGGCTTCAGGACTTTGCTGCATTGAATTTCGGCCAATACCTGAAGCTGATCAAATACCTTTTTTTTTTGAGATTCGCCATCTCAAAGAGACTGAAGGCATCAAGCTTTACTAATTTATTCGTAATTTATTCTTAATCTTAAAATAAATGGTAAATTATGAAAGTGATGACATTTTTCAAATAAATGTGAAGAACTAGGTACTAGGAACAACAACAAATTAAAAGAAGCAGCTGAAATGGGAAAAACAGTATAAACTGGAGCTAAACATTTTTGGAAACAATCAATTGAACCACAACATAAAATGAAACATGTAACAGAAGTTTTCAGGTTTAACTGACAGAAAAAATCCAACCAGGACTTGCTTCTGGGACTTGTGTCTTCTTCTCAGAGACTGAGGTCATAGCTTTTGATCAGCAGTTTTTCCTAGGGATGTCCTATATTAACTTTTTGCTAATATCTGATGTGCAGATATTGTCGAAAACACTTAATTTCCAAAATCAACTGATCCCAATATATGCAGCCCCAGTCTCAGGACCGCACAAGGAAATCCACATTCACATTTGACTTAATTTCCCGCTCTTTCTCCTCCTTGACCCTTCATCCCTCTGTCCTCCCCTTTCCATCTATCTCTTTAGCCGTTCCTTCCTTCCTCAGCATGGCTTAGCTAATTGAGTATCTAAGCAAACTAATTAATCACAGGCATCAGCCCAAGAAGGACAGCCCAGGGAGGTGATGTTTATCAACAGCCTGTATCTCCGCCTCTCCTCCACCTCTCTGCTTTGTAGAACAATATTGTTGCCCTGTATTACACACACATTTTTGCTGAAGGTGCAGATTTAAACACCATTCTGTTCGCCTTTATCACAGATCACAGGTTTGTCCGGGATTCTCATAAAACCGTTCTATGCGCCGGGATTGGACTGCAGTTCGAACTTCATGTTCCAGATTTTGAACAGACCAGGTTAGATTCGGCTGTTAGAACTGGTTCCTTGACCAACAATCTCAGTTAATTGTGCTGAATGATCAGATACAACCCTAACAATCTCTTTCTTCCTACCGCCGTTTGTCTCTTACACATGCTGCAGCACATATTCTCCAGGTCATTTTATCAAAAAATAGTTACATCGAGGGCAACTGGACGAAGTAGGTTCTTTTGAAGACGTTTCACCTCTCATCGAAGAGGCTTCTTCAGTTCTGACTGACTGCTGAAAAGTTCTAGTATTTAGGCTACATACCTGGAACGAGGGTCCTTGCAGAAAATTTAACAAGGTTAAAGGTGTGAATGAGGACTGATACTATACAGTACCTATGGACTAATAGTTTCACCTGAGCGACACTTTTGGCTGGGTGTCCTTTGAAATGAATCTGTGGTCTTGTTGTCAGGGAGGGGGTTACATTTTTTGGGGAGAGAACTCAGGAAGACATCATAGGTGGATGAAAGTTTGTGTCTCAAACCACCTCTTCTATTGAGATGGATTCTCCAGATCAACGTAGATGACTTCCTTCACCCCTCTCTATTCTCCAGATCTACGTAGATGGCTTCCTTCACCTCTCTCTCAAACCATCAGAACCGTCTTCTCTGGCGATGATATGTACATCTATGTAACCTATATGGTTTTGTACATCGATACAATTTGGCATAGAGGTTAGGAAGTGTCCTAACCTTCCTAACCTCTTTTGTTTTTCCTCCTCCTTGCACGTTTTCCCTCACTTACTCGTCTTAGGCTTGGGTTATCTGGGTACATTAATCAAAAATAATGAATAAAATGATCAGCCTGACACTGGCTGTGGTGGAGGTTGAAGAACCAGAGCCTCCTCCTGTGTCAGGAGAGATAACCCTCCAACTAGAGAGAATAACCCTCCAACTTTTTTTAATCAACATCTTTGCTGAGAAAATGTAGTAAAAAAAAAAAAATCATGGACTGTGTGATTCACTCTCATTTTCCTCCACGCTTTGGTCAACACTAACAACATCCCCGGTGACCGCAGATTTATGAAGACCTTCACTGATTTTCTCTGCTCACACACACACACACGGGTAGATAAATAGAGGTGTATACAGGAAAAGTACATCCCTCCTTAACAATGCAGCTCTCAGAGACCGAGGGCGGGATCAACTCTAAATATTCACACTCTGGTGCAGCGTCGGCCCCTTTGAGCTCTGGCTGAACTCCGTCTGCCTCATCCTCTTTCCTTTCTTCGTCCCTTCACTCAAAATCACCCTCTACTAATCCCTCATCCTCACCTTGTTCCTCTCCTTTTCGTTCTTCTTGAAACTCCCTCTCTTCTCTGCTCTCACACACTACCCCACCCTCTCTCTCTCTGCCTTACCCGTAGCCCTCCCTTGTCCCTTTGCCTCTCTCCTGATAAGGTGAGACAACGGCGGTGGAGTAAACCATTACAGCTGACAGTTTCACTTTTCTCCCCCTAATTACTTCTTCCTGCCCATGTGGCATTTCTTAGAAAAATTTGTTGAATAATGACCGGCATTAAAATTGAGGCTCTTAAGAATTTATATCCTCCGAGGTTTTAATTTATCATGTACATTCTTTATCTCCCGTGTAGATTTATATCCCGGCTTGTCACCGGGGCCCTCTGCCTGCTGACAGGGGCCGTCATCTGCTTAAGGGCACAGCATGTATATCAGTTATTACACGCCCCCCCACCCCAGCCACCGCCACTGTCATACCCTCCCAGTGCTGACGCTGTGGCTGTTGCTCCCCATCTCTCCGTCAGGTGTCCTTGGTGAAAGCCAGTAGATTTAGAGGAAACCTTTTATTTGTCTTTGTTTTTAAAGGTTGTTTGTATTAGGACCCAACACTGTGTTGACTACATTTATGGTAGTGAACTCAAATAAAAACATACTGTACTTGGGTAATAACTACTGCTACTACTACTACTACTACTACTAATAATAATAATAATAATAATAATAATAAAAGACTGCTTTCAAGTGATCCATGCCATCTTTGAAAGGTGTGTGCAAAATGGTTTGATTTTCTTTTGTGCCTCAAGTCTTAGTTGGTCAAACCGATGGCATGAAATAGGAGTTTTGAAAGGAAAGGAAAGTGATCTACTACAACTTGACACAATACACCACTGCACACAACGGAATGTGACATTTTGCCCATCACCAAAGTCAGAAAATTAGTTTGGCCATATAAACATGTCCAGATTTGTCCCCCCCACACACTGGACAAATATGCTGGTTTCAACTTGTGTCAGCTGTAAAAGCCAAAAAAATGTATAAAAAGTGTCTTTACCACCAAACTTCACAGACACATTAGCAATTGAAGTGCTTTTTATAATCTCGTAACAATTGTGTGACCTGCTGCCCTTTTTTTTAGAAGCCTCTGCAGTCTTCACTAATGTCCCTTCAATCTGTTAACTCTGAAGTATCTTGTTAATATCAAAGCTGTAAAAATGTCCAAAGTTTCTCCTTAAAATGAATAATAGTGAATAAAAGGAAAAAAAACAAAAAAAACAGTTGTTCAACAATAACCGGTGACGTTTGTGATTCAGTTTAACAGGCATCGCTAGGAAATGTCTCATAATGACTCATGTTGTAAACTCATGCTGCATGGTAGTAAAGATTAACCAAAGTACAAACAAAGTACGATAAAAGTGCAAGCGTCTTTTGTGGTGCTTTTTTTTACAGTATTGTTGTGGGGACACTTTGTAGGAACATTTGCAGGTCCCTACTAAGCTATAGGGTTTTCTGAGGCTCAAGATTTAATTTGGGGTTAGGATTACAATTATCCTAGAGCGCGACCTTCAGGTGGGTCGGAAGATTTTTTCTTTATTTGGTCGTCTATCTCTGCTGGGCCCCCCTTTGGTTCATAAGTAAATTTACGTGCCCCTTTCAACCCCCCCCCCCCCCCACAAAACAAAACAACACACAAATACTCACATATTTTGTTATCAAACTGATTTATTTCACACATTTTAAATGTATCATTCTTTAATGTATCTTAAACTTGCCCATTTTATGCTAGCATTGCTAACTTTGGTCAGTTGGCTGGACTGAGATTTTGTTTGTGGGCAGGTCAGGGGCCAAACAGGGCTGGTACTGCTGCTCCGAGCAGATTGAACAGGCGACATCAAAAATGAAAAATAAAAGCCTCCTTTACAATATCATTATCAGATATTCATTTTCCACCGCCTTTAACCAATGATTTTTGTGCGTCTCTTGTTAAACATTTACAGCATTGTCACCACAATATGCTGCGTTATGTTTCATTCATTCATTCATTCCAACCGCACCATGGCAATGCGCCCCGCAGTTTGGGAACCTCTGCTCTAGGGTCAGAAATTTAGGAATGCATAGGATCTATGTGAAGTGCTTACAAAATACAAAAGTGTGTGTGAGAGTGTTTGTAGGTGTGTGTGTCGTTAAGGGATGAAAGACACCAACAAAGGATAGAATCATTTCCTCCTTTCGTAATCTAGAACTCAAAGTATTTAAGTTTCTCTCCGTGTCGCATACACGAAGATGTCTGTGTATTTGCATGTATATTGCACCACCACCTCCTTTTTCAAGTATGCAGTGTTTTTAAGTCGAGCATTAGAATGATTTATGTTCAGTATCAGCTGAAACGTTTGGCAGAACCACCTACAGCTTTGCCTTTATTACTGTTTTTTTTTTTTTTTTCGGGGTAATTTACTACACAGTCACTGGAGCAAACCCACTTAGGACGCAGCCGCTGACTATGCCCTTCCAAGGGCATCCTGAGATGCAACGTGGTTATAGTGGGTTTTACAGACAAAACCTGCATTCTCCTAATTTGAATTCTTTGGGCTGTTCTTCCTGTGCTGATGTTTTACCAACATTTCAAGGTATGTTATTTGCACTTGAAGTTCTTTTGAAGATATTCTTTCCTACATTTAAAAACTGAATGTAGTTTTCATTGTAAACATTGTACAACAGAGTTACAGTACATGATTTCTTAGTTAAACAGAATGATAGAGCAGAAAACATACAGCAGGTTAGGGTGATAAAGGATGGAGACGGAAAAGTAGACTGAATAAAAGTTTACCCAGAGGATACAAAGAAACAAATAGTAGTTCTCCAAGGAAAAATATTCAGAAAACCTGGTAAGGGATCAAGATAAATATTGTATAATCACGTTTTACCTGACCCTGATTGGAATGTTGAAAGAATAAAACTAAAAAGTTTTGAGACACTGTTTGACATGACATCAAGAAACCATCGACCAAGTACAGTGGAACCTTGAGATACAGTACGAGTGTCCCGACATACTAGTATTTCGAGATACGAGCAAGCCTTCGAGCAAATTTTTGCTTCGGGATACCAGTAAAGATTTGAGATACGAGCACGCTTACAGACACTGACACTAGGTGGCCGAGCACTCGGAGCAGCCCACGTCGTCCATTGTTCCGTACGCATCGCATCCATACGTAGCGTTATCTACGTGATTTTCTCTCTATTTTGTGCATTATTCTTCATAATAGTGATGAGTCCTAAGAAAGTGAGTGGTAAGGATGGTAGAGAGAAGAAGAAATGCATGATGACCATGGAACTAAAGCATGAAATTGTTGATAAATATGAGCGTGGTGCGAATCCCGGTTAAGGCGGTTGGTGCCTTCCAGTGGACTCACCACCCGCAGGAAGGTTCAGGTACTGTGATTTGGGTGGAGACTGCTGCCCCCGCAACCTGGTAACGGATAAGCGGATGAAAATGGATGGATGGATGGATGGAAGTTAATTCTAATTTTATATAAGTTACGTAGTGTACGTGTAAGGTACGCTATGGAATCAAGTGTCTACGTACGGGCCAACTCTCTTCCCTCCGTTCCTCCCTCCTCCTGCTCTGCACATGCCGTCATTAGCCGCTCCTCTATCGTCTGTCTCCAAGGTGGAAACTATTAATTTTTATAATTTGTTTGTGTGTATGTCTTTTTTCCCTTGTTATTAGCACTAATAAGGGAGTTTTTTAGACAGCCGGAACAGATTATTTTTTTTCTGTTATTTCTTATGGGAAAAAAATGATTAGAGATACGAGCACCTGGAATTACGAGCTCGGTCCTGGAATAGATTATTCCACTGTATTTGAAAAGCCTGCATTATGTTTACACTATGGTTGCAGAAAGTAAAACTATCAAACCTCAGCTTAAGTCAAATATTTATGTATTAAAATGAATCTGACTTTAAAACAAATACAAAACCCCACAAAAGAACAGCGTCCACACAGAAATATACGTAATTTGTCAAACAAATATCTTCTAAAAAGCACATATGTAAATGATATAAAATGACCTGAGGGTAAAGTTCCAAGAACCCTGTGTCCGGGAGAATTAAATCATCTCTCTTGTGACTACAGTTTCCTTCACCTCTGTGCAGACGGAGAGTTCTTATCCGATACAGTCGTAGCTTTGGCTCGTCACTGTGTGATCCCGTCAGGTCTTGCAGGCAGAACTATGCTAATGTCATGTAAATGATGTAACAGTTGACACACTTAAAAACAGGGATATGAAAATGTGTGACAGCACAGGGTTGAACATCAGGGCCGCTACGTAGAAGAAAGTCTCCAGAGTGATCACCGCCTGAAGGATCAAATATCACGAGCATTTGTAGGTTTTAGAGAGAAAAACGTGGCAGAGAATACATAAGACGGAACATACATTTCATCAGTTAACATCAGACTAGAAGATGTGATTTAAAAAATAATTCTTTATAGTCACATACTGTACATGAATTGAACTCAATGATGACAGCAGCAGGTAAGCTACAACTGCTCTGTCGCTCTTAGCTAAAAAAATACTGATTTAATTCTATGCATACTGGTGTAAGAATCTAAATCATTTACAATTTTTTTTTTTTTTTTTTTTGAAAAATATATTCAGTATCAATCAGGGGTGACAGCGTTACAGTGCGAGGCTGTGACACAACAGCAGTTTCCTGCCAGGAGGCTTGTCTTTCTAATGACAACTACCGCTCCGGAACCAAGGCAGTCTGGAACTCACACACATACACAGATGCGTACGGGAGCCTGAGCCCCGATCTCTCTCTTTGATAACCATCACTGTCGAGAGCAGACAGTGGCCAATGTATGACAATTTGTTCATTATCATAGGGAATAGATTTTCACAGCCTCTCCTCCTCCTCTGACACCACTGGATAAATGAATATCAAACAGGCCTGCTGCTCTCTCCTGGGGGCCAAATTTAGAAAATAACCTCTTATCCTACACTCTCTGCCTTCTTTTCAACCGCCCTTCTCTGCTTTAACCCGAAGTGACAATGTAAGCAGCGTCAGTGACAAAGTTCACGTGAACTCAGAGACCTGAGCCCCAGTCTTATACTCCAGACATCCACTTCTGCAAGCAACCTTGAATTATAGAAAATGATGCAAGGGATGGAGAGAGAGAATTTTTTTTTTTTTAAAGATTTAAATTCTATATCAGTAAATCGGTCAAAGAATGTTTTCAACATAACAACTGGTTAGTTCCAGTAAATTCCACTCTTTACATATGAACTACCTTAGATACTAGACACACAAGAGCAGCAGTTTGCAGCACCAAGGGCAGGCATGGGCAAACTAAGGCCACGGGGCCGGGTGCGGCCCATTCATCTTTGTAATCCGGCCCGCCAAACATGTCCAAAATATATAACTGATTTGTATTGTGATTATACTTCTGCCTTTTCCCTGCAATGCTCACGTTTTCCCTATAGATGGCGTAGAGAAGGCTAAAAGCATTTTAGCACTTTAGCCGTTATGCACGACTTTACACTTTACGTCATTTATCTTAGTTCACACGGACGCTCCATCTATCTGCTCCTGTTACGGAAACCTGTGTCCTGTGTGTTTTAGAACCAATTGTGGCGCATGAGTCAGAAACTTTGCCAACAACTGTTCTCGGGGATTATGGAGAAGGGATTTGAACCAGCGTGAGTCAAAAACTTTGCCAACAACTGTTCTCTGGGATTATGGAGAAGGGATTTGAACCAGCATTCATTTAATCACAAGCCTGGTTCTCCAACCAGTACACTAAAAGCTGTTCCAAAATGAAAACATTAGGACCTTACAACAGTTGAAGACCCATAATTATAGGCTGCAGAGTATGAGTTAGGATGCATCAGCCTATGAGACCTATCACTGCAGTGATGGCTGCTCTGTAGAACTCAAAAGTCTTTGTAAATGAGAATAATAAAACCAATAAGGTTTTTTTTTTTAATGTTTTAATCTCCTCCACCGAATATATGCACATACACACACTTTCACCTGCATTTTTTTTTTGTCTGAGATAATTTATGAAAATGACTTTTTTGCTCATTCTGTTTAATGTATGCACTTTAACGATTAATAACCCAAGCACTGGGAGATTTTGGACCAAAGACCATTAATTTGTATAAATCTGCCATGAGTCGACAGCAGGAGATTTTTTAAACGGGTCTGAGAGAAAGTTAAATTATTCTTTGGCCTTAGGTTAAATATTACTTCTCTCCGAGATTTGTGCAGCAGTTCTCCGTTTCCTCCATTGCCGCTGCTTTTCTGACCTTGTTGTTGATCTAATTCCGCTCCACTGTCGCTGCTTTAACTTTTCGCATTATTTTGTTGCTGATCATGTTGGGGTGTGATGTGGTTTCCTGAGTGGCCCCAAGGCCAAATATAACAGACGAATGCTGCTAAACAACTCCGGACGACAACAACTGGCCAAGGATTTTAAAATAGTACATAAAGTGAATTATACAAATAGGTTTCACGAAGTTAAATTATTTAAGACAATGTCCAGTTAAATGTAATTTTTCCATAAAAAAAGCCATACTTTCTATTAGCCACATCCAAATAACGATGGTGTTTACAATTCCTGAGATAGAGTTAAAAAATAATAATGATTTTTAGACATTTCAATGCCCATATATCCATTGCTCATACTGAGTGAAATAACTGAAGCAGGTTAGAAATAAAAAACTTGTGTGGAGTGACTATGTCACTGCAGGAAATACTTTTTGTTTTACCTCAACACCCAGCAAGGATTTGTTCAACTTCATGTCAGACATCTGGTTTGCATAAGAGCAGGGGTGTTGAATGTATGGCCCGCGGGCCCAAACAGACCCACTCTGAGTTACAATACGGCCCGCTTGATGAATGTTGAGAGTGAAAAACCTGCACCAACACTACATGTTAGTGATGTTTTGTCAAATATTTCAATAAATACTTTTTTTGTATATAGTTGTTCTTATTTGCATGAAAACAAATGGGGAAAACATGGATTTATTATATTTATAGTTAATTATGTTATGATTGTACTATCTGCCCTTTCAGGCTGTGCTAGCCCCTGAACCAAAATGAGTTTGACACCCCTGTATTAGAGCCTATGGCTGACAGCTGTCTGACACAGTTGTCAAATGGATTTCAATGGATTCCTAACAGTGGTGCTTTGGCCCAGAGGCAATGTCTCTGTCATTGGTGTGGAACCCCAGGGTTCACCTACTGGGCAAGTTCAAATCCTGGTTAGGGCGGTTGGTACCTACCAGTGGACTCACCACCCGCAGGGCGGTTTAGGGGGCTTGCTACAGTGCAGTGTGATTTGGGTGGCGGTCATGGAGACTGCTGCCCCCGCGACCCGGTAATGGATAAGCTGATAAAAATGGATGGGTGGATGAATGGATTCTTAACAGATAAATATCAAGGACAAGAGCTCACTACAAGTACTACATGTCCTTTAACTCTATGAAGCCAAATGTTGAGTTAAAGTTTCTTTCGCTATTTCGCAGTTTATCTTTCGCGGATTTATGACTTTGTCGTTTTTTTGAAACTGTATATATAAAATATACTGTATCCCGGATTTACATCTGCAAGAGATGTCACAGGAATGAGACGACGATATGGTTCGATTGGTCCAATTTTGCAACAAAATTGACGATGTCATGACTGCCTACAAGTTAGTCTTCGACTGGAAAAAGAAGCAACGGAAGCAACTGCCGAGCCCAATGTTTTTGCAGACTCGCAAAAAAGAGCCCCAAGAAATGGCACCACCCTCTGAAGAGACGTAAAATCAATCATCGGCAAATCAAAGAAAATCTCCTATCCTAACAAACCCACTAACATCTAACATCAAACGAGGACCTGTACTTACATATTCTTATGACATACTATTCTTCTTATTCTATGACCTACTATAACTATAACTGTATTTTTACTATTTTTTATTATTATTGTTTGTAAGTGAAGGTGGTGAGGGAAACTGACATCAGGTCCGGGGATGGATGCCATGACAGGGGACAGTGGTGGCTTGCTGGTAAATGAAGTTGACTTGGGTCTGGAAGGCTTCAGGTTCGAGTCCACCAGCTGCCAAGTTACCACTGAGGTGCTCTGAGCATGGCGCCGCCCCTACACTCTGCTCTCTGGGCACTTAAAGCTGCCCACTGTGGTGATGGGTACAAGTCACTGACTCTTGCTCATAAAATAACGGCAGAGAGCGCTCCTGCATATCATTGATAAAGGCTTACACACCCACTTGAATGCTGCGCTCATCACAGGAATGTCGACTTGTCTTGCCCCCTACTCTCACAAGGCAACCTCAGACATTCTCCACCCTGGTTCCCATGTGGTGGAACAAACTACCAGCTTCACTTAAAAACATTTCTCTTCAAAGAAAATCTCCTATCCTAGCAAACCCACTAACATCTAACATCAAACAAGGACCTGTACTTACATATTCTGTATGACATACTCTTCTTCTTACTCTATGACCTACTATAACTATAACTGTATTTTTACTATTTTTTATTATTATTTATTATTTCTGTATTTTTGTATTTTGTATCTGTAGTGATTGCAAATCAATTTGTCCATACAGTGCTAATACACTAATTTGAATTCTTATAACCATGCGAGTAATTGTGATCATTCACGTAATTTGATGAGATTAATTGGAATAAAAATAATAATAATCTGTGCCCTGGACTGCCTAAAACTTCACTGGATAATGTCTGTGTATGAGGTTCATGTATCACTTTATCCTCCAGACTCTGTGCTTGTCTGAAGTCTTCACCTTTGGCTAGACTACTGATCTACATCGCCGACATTTCATGGCCTTCATTCATCAAGCAGCAGATTTGAAAAAATCTGTGCTACATCCCAGAACCAGGTCGAGGTCAGGGTTCAGTTCTGCAGCAAGCTGCTGAAGGACATTTTTAATAAAAACACAAACAAAATGGGGGAAAAGGAGGTAGAGAAAACACAGTAGGAACAACATAGCCAAAATAACGTGTATAATAACATATTAAAAAAACATGTCATTTGTGAGACTAAGATGTTGGCTGCTACACATAGCTGCTAACATTTAAACAGTCCAAACAAACAAACATAAAACGATATTTTACTGTATTTTTCAGTTGCTAGCTAGCAGGAGTCCACACTGACAACTTAAACAGTGATGTGTCGTTTCTCATTTGATGAACACGTTGCGGTTTTGATAAAAAACAAAACAAAACAAAAAAACTACAGATAGAGATAAATAAAATGACGTGACCGAAACAAGGAGACCCGGTGCTAATTCAACTGTGGAGTCCGAAGTATGTGATTAAATCACGTATATTGTTAATGAGCGGCAAGTTTAGCTAGCTAGTCATCCCTGCTGCCTAGCTAGCTAAACTGCTAAATTACCCCTCACCTCATCATCTTGAAATCATGAAATGGGTTAGGGTTAGGGTTAGTGTTAGGATTAGGGTTAGGTTAGGTTCGTAAGAGAATGTTTTCGCAGATCGCACGATATGCTGTCTTAAGATCTATTCATTCACTTCATCTGTGTACCGTAGGGGGCATGCCTCCCGCCCCCACTTTGGGAACCTCTACTCTGTCATTTAAGGTCAGAGATATAAACAGCAGTTGCTCAAATGTGTTATTTAGGTGTTAACTTTGGTGGTACAAATGTATTTTCCGACATACCACAATGACACAAACTGACCACAAGAGGCAACAGCGGAACAGCAACTCCTGTATGTACACTAAAATCTCTGCGGTGCACAACGATAGGAGTGAGAATCTGTCAGAAAAGACCAATTGACATAGAGATAAAGTCACAAATATCGTACAATAATTCCACAGTCTTCTCTTGATTCAAATTTTATAATAATCTTCTTTTTTTTTTCCTGCTGCCAAGCAAGACAGAAAAAAAGTGAAACCCCCCTTTACTCTTGACTGAGGTGATTCATGGTAATACCTCTGAGTGCACCAAAGCAGAACTCGAACTGCAACACATTTTATTCTCCGTCCTAATTTCTGTCCATCTCCTTCTCTCCTCCCACTGGTACTTTTGCTTTTTTCTTTTTTTTTAAGTTCAGACTGTGAGAGCATGTCTTCATTAGCTGCATTAACATTCACAGGCTGTAGTAAATTCTGACAGTGAAAAGGTCCCCGTAACCTTTAGTTGTGCAGAAATTTACTTCCCCAGAAAATTACAGCTGGCACTGTCTTAATTAATGCCTGCTTTCTTCTCCCGAAAACCCAAGCCTGTCAGCTAGAAGAGGAGAGGGGAGAGGAGGAAAAGGAGGAGGAGGACGACGACAAAGACTTGGAAATTAGAGAAATGGAGAACAGGAAGAAGGGGAGAAACAGGTGGGAGGGACAATAAAAGGATAGGAAACTCAACCGCGTGAGACAATATGGAAGAAATTGAAGTTTACAAAGCAAACGTAATCAACACAAACATATAAATATTATCACAAAAAGACCAAAGTTAATTGGTATTAAGTTATCTCTAAAATATTAGCAACAGTTAAGAAGTAGGCAAGAAATAATACAAAAAAAAAACAAAAACAGAAATACAGTAATACAAAAAAAAAAACAGAAATACATTTTTAAGCACCATACGTGAATGGTCAGCTAAAGAGAATGTTTAAAGTAAGGAAAAAAAAATGGGAAATCAACACAAAGAAAAGATAAATTAATATGAAACACTAAATAATAATTGATAAATTATCTACACAATTTCAAAACATAAAGGAGTTCATCATTTAAAATTGATCAAAATATGTTTTATAATAATTCAATCAGAACTTCAAGTGAGCCAGGAGATAAAACAAGATAATATAAAAAAATAATAATACATAAACAAAAGGGGGGAAAATAATGAGGAAATGTCAGTCAGTGCAAGTTGAATAAGAAAAAAATATTTTTTTTAATAAAATGAATCATAAACTGCACTGATAACACAGCAGTCTTCAATGACTGAACCAAGAATAATAGTAATAAAAACGTACGTAGGTCCGGATGGAGTCAAGAGTGAGCTAAAAGTTGTGTGTACAAAGAAAGTAGAGGTAAAGGAAGGAGGGAGAGGAAAGGAGTCGAGAGACTCAAATATGTGGCAGAAATCAGAGTGGAAAAAATGCTTTTCACTCAGAGACAGATGCAGTGGTGGGGGGAGAAAATTAGAGTGTGAATAAGAAAATGAAAAAAAGAAAAAAAAAAGGAGAGCGCGCTCGTGTGCAGTTATTGTGATACAATCACTGAGGGAATACAACAGAATCTGTAAGTAGATTCACTAGATTCAAATCTATAATATCTGCAGCACTGCTCCCCCACCTTTTTTTCTCTCTCTCTTTTTCCCTCATTCTCTGGCTTTTTGTCATCCAAAGTGGAATCAGAGGAGGAGCAGGCGGAGGGGAAAAGTAATCCATATTTTATCCCACAGCATCTCCTGGGTGCAGATGCTGCTTTGTTCTGGCTCTGTTCCTCTATTAGAGGGTAAGGGACAAGGGCTTAAAAAGCCAGAAATGTTCCTCGACTCTATCTGATCAAGGCCACAAACAAATTAGACAAAAATACAAACAGATACATAAACAAACCAATAGAGATGTATATGTCGTGAGGAGGAGGAGGCTACAGAGTCTTAACGTTTGAGATATGACAATTTTTATTTTGAAGACTAAAATATATGACTGAGCCATGTGTAAAGAAAATAATGCAGTTTAATTGTTTTTTTTTAAATGCTTTTCCCTTCTTGGATTTTAAGGGCACAATCATTTATTATTATTATTATTATTATTATTATTATTATTATTATTATTATTATTATTATTATTATTATTATTATTATTATTATTGGGCTTAAACAGGTGAAGCAGATAAACTGTTCTGGTCAGTTCCAAAGTTTTTCCAATACAATTTTAACTTGATTAAATTTGCCAAAAGCTCTGAAAAAAAAAAAAAAAAAACAACAACTTTTTTATTTATTTTAGATGTAGAGATTGTTTAAAATTAGCTGATGATTAAGTCATTATATCGACATAAACCATTTAAAATTGTGCTGGTTTCTGTCTATATATGTTGGGACAAATGTTTAGTTTGTAGATTTCAGAATGATGATGAGATGATCAGAAAACGTGTGGATTTGATCTTGTCTGCATCTCGTCAAATTAGTGAAACGTAGTGAGAAATTAAAAAAAAAAAGAATCATCAAAATCTATCTGCAAAATCCTTATGTAGTACATCATTCTTGATCAGATTTTCTTTTTTTGAAAAAATATATTTTAAAATGTTATCTTGTCTGCATGTTTCTTATCAAATTAGAGAGATTTTTTAGAATTTGTTTGTTCCTAAAAGGTTTTGATTAGATGTGGAAAAAAATCCAAACTGATAGATATTGATTTGTTAATTTTTTTTTTTCTCTTTACCCAGTAAAACATGACATATGCTTTTCATTTGGTATCAGTAGTACCATGGAATTGAGTCCATCAGGAATGTAAGTTTAATTTATTAATCTGGTCTTGGAAACTGGTGTGAGATCAGGTCGTCTCCAAAACCAGTATTCATTTTGATACCCTTCCGTGAACCTATGATTTCATCAGTCAGAATTTTTAAGAAAGTTAAAACAAAGGTTTAAAAAATAAATAGTAAAATAAATAAAAAATATGATTAAACACATAACAAATGCAACACTTATTGTGAGGAGAACAAAAGAAGCCTTCGTTTTACTAACACATTGAAACTCTGCAGTACTTTGGAGCGTTGGCTCTGTATAACAGAAAGTCCGACTGCGGTCATTAGTGTGTGACACGTCACAACATTTGGGGGCACTGGACGTTGTGTAGTTAGGACTTTATTCTTGCAGAAGAAGCTTTAGCCCGCTTCTTGTCGAGTTTGTGGCACCTCGATTAGCCAAACACACACACACAATCATGCCTCCTAATTAAAAGGCCTGCACTTACAGACGCCGGAGTTTCCTCCTGAAACAACAACGTCAAACGTCTTCATCTCATTTCCAGAATAAAAAAGAAAAGAAAAAAAAAGAAAAAAAGCCACAGACACAGATTAGCATGACTCCAGCTGCTTTTTCCAATTATAGCGGCTAACAGAGAGCTAACGGCTAAACCTACAGTTCACAAACGCAGCCAGTGTGTCAGGTTATTAGAGCGTCTTCCTAATGAGGAGTGTTTTAACTAACTTCCCTTCTTTTCTTCCCATCTTCTTGCAAGTTTCTTTGTTTAGCTGCCTTTACATTGGACACAAATCAGAACCAAAATAATTAGCAGAAACCTTTTCAAACGAACTAAATCTGTTTCTGTTCCCAACAAGAATAGCGTCCAATCAAACTTATGGAAATAAGTCTCAGTAGGAACAGTGAAAGGACAACATCGACTGCATTCAAGCTTGTTTTTTCTTAACAATATTATCATTTTGTGTCTTAGTTTCCATTTTAACATAACAGAATATTAACACTTAATTACATTGCAAATATTTAAATAAATTAATAACATGATGTTTTCGTCTGAATGCAGCCTGTATTTTATCTAATGACGTCATATAAATTAATTTAAATTGCATTAATAAAAAAAGTCTATTTTTGTGTTTTAATTTGCCGTAGCCTGATTTAAAAAAAAAAAAAAAAATCTGCAGCGGTTGAATCTAAATATTAAATCAAAAACGTACCGACTCTGACATTGTCAATTTTTGAAGATATTAATAGTTGAGGTGTGGTGACCATAAATCCATTTTAATATTTTAAGAGGGTCTTTGGGCTGAAAATGAAGAAGAGGTGGCGGGAAGAAAAAAAAAGAAAAAAAAAGCAGCAGGAAAGGAAGGAGGAGGAGACGGAGGAGCAGAGTTTAACTGCCCCGTTTGATCAATCGCCATCGTCCTGCCTTTGCACTAAGAAAATTAGAAATGGGAATCTTCAAATCTGGAGCCGTTTATCATCCCAGGTGTAGCATGTGTGTGTGTGTGTGTGTGTTGCTTTTTACCATTGTGTGTGACTGTGCGTGTTTGTCCCTGTGTGTATAGGTATAAAAGTGTATACATTTGTCCCTAATCTTTGTTGTTTTTTTCTGCTGTAAAGACTTCAGTATGAGATAAGCCTCATAGAACACACACAACCACGAACACACAATCCACGGCCCCGTCCAGTCATTTTTCACGTTGGCAGACAATCATCAACACATTAAAAAAATGAAAAAAATAACTACATATATTATTCCTGCTCATTATTTTATTTTTAACAGAACAATCATTGACGATAATGAAAAAAGACAATGAAAATAGAATATAATGCAAAGGGAAATATGTTGGAATTTTGCAAGAAGTAGACAAAGGTCAAAGAGCTAAGAGTTTTATATTTAGTATATATTTAGCAACAAAACTTGTTTGATTTAAGCCATAATACCTCAACTAGAGGACTCCAAAATGGTAACTTAAAATTCAAATTATTCTATCAATAAAGAGCTAAAAATGACTAAATCAATATTGTTATAATCTTTAAAACTGTACTAAAAACTATGATGAAGTCAGTAAAAAGGACCAACACTCCTGACTCTGGATTTATTTGATGTAAATGTATATATTAAAGCCATTTTGGGCATCCTTCTGTCCAACCTGGGGCTAATTTACATACATATGTACTGGACTCTCGTAGCAGTGGAAACACACAGACACTCTGAACCTTCTAGATCAGGGGTGCCCAGTGGGTAGATCGGAAACTATCGTCAGTTTGCGAAAGCGGTACTGGTAGATCATGAGCAATTAAAAACAAACAAACAAAAAAAGGAAATAATAATACAATCCTGCTATGGATGTTAAGTGTGTAGTAGTGGCCATATAGTGTAAGAAATAATAATAATATACATGCGATGTTTTCATTGTTGGTAGTACACTCCAGCCTGGTCATTTGAATAGTAGCTCCCAAGCCCAAAAATATGTGGAAAATCCCTGCCAGTACTAAAAGACGCAGAAACTGCAGTGTTAAAATGCAGCTTTTAGTGTTTGATGATGATCCTCAACTTTAAACTCGTCTTCACTGTTCTCCTCCTGAGGTCTTTATTGATCTGCTCCCACACTGCTGCTGTTGTTGTTGTTGTTGTTGCAGGGATTATAAATTCATACACAGGTTTCTCAGCACGTGCTCATTTGTTGAGCATGAACTGCGCTTACAGGAAGCGGCGAGGACAACCAATGCTTCACTTCCCCCGGGGAGAGATATTGGTACGGGGGAGGGAGGGAGCGAGTGTTGTAGCGACCAAGGCGACCAGGTCTCAGGAGAGGAGATCCTTCGATCTGATTATTTGGGGAGGACAAAGTGCTTTTGTTGATGAAGAGTCGCTGTGATATCAGAGAGTTGGGAAATCGATTGTACGCAGCAGCGGCGGCAGCAGCAGCAGCTCGGGAACATTGATCCCAGCCTGGGCATTGACAATCCATGGCCTGGTTAGCTACATGAGAGGAGGAGGTGAAATGAGCTCCTCAAACTGTTTCCCTCTCGTCGCTGCCTGTGTGTGTGTGTGTTGCAGATGCTGTTACTGGTGTCATTGCTGTCAATGCCTCTGCCTCTGGAATGATTAATAATCACCCATTCCAAAGTTTGAGTACTCTGCATGTTGGTCTTCACACACAAGCGTGTCGGGGAGTGTGTTTTGCTGAAGAGCATGTTTGCCTTCTTTGGTTTTTGTTAGCTGATTCTCTCAAATTGACTAAATCTGCCGAGGTGAAATACATTTCCGTTTCACAAAAAACAAAACAAAAAAAAAAAACAAAAACAAAAAAAAAGATGTTATCCAGAAAACTAATTCAACTACAGAAGTACCTCAATGTTTGAGTGATGGTGTTCTTTTTTTTAAAAATATTTTTGTATAAGTATAACAAGTATAGTATATTATAAATTGTGGATCAAAAGGTTCCATAAATTGCCTAAAATTAATTCAATTCATCAAATATTTAATAGTTATAAAATAAAACATAGCGATATACTTTTTAATAATAATAATTATTATTATTATTTAAAATAAAACATAGCTATATACTTTTTAATAATAATAATAATTATTATTATTATTGTTGTTATTAATATTTATTATATTTTTATCTGAAAAAATGATTCACAAATGTATTAATTAACTGATAAATATCGGTGGCGGTCACAATTACAGAGGGATTTGAATACGTTTACAGTAAATGTTGACAGGATATGACTGAAGTATTTTGTTTTAAATCATTTTTTATATAAAATTAGCTCTTAAACGTTTTATGAACATTCTTGCAGTAGTTTGATAAAGGCAGTAATTCATTTTAAAGATGTTTCCTCAAACCAGAGTGAACATTGTCCAACATTGTCCTAAATGACCCTAAAACAAATTACTTTTTTTAATGTAATATGGATTTGTACTGTACTTTAAGTATAACTTCACAAGGTCAAACTAAAGAAAAGTATTGTTGCATTGTGTAGAAGATTTTAAAACGAGAGACAGAGAGAGAGAGAAAAGAACAGACAGTAAAATGAGTGAAATTAAAGTGGTCTCATTATTGGACCTAGACGTTGTTTGTCCAAGCAGCCTCTTCTCCTTGGCACCTTGTTAGAGACATCCATGGTGGGTAATTGGATTCGTCTGGCGGTAAGAGTGTAGCCTGGTCTGACAGACGCCGAGACCACAGAGTGACGCCTAAATGACAAATGTTCTCTCTCCTTCTTAAAACCTGAGCCTAAGATGTGGTGACGTCTCGTTATCGTTCCTCAGATGAGGTTTGACGGTCTGGCAATCAGGGAGAGTGAGGAGGCCGGTTAAACACCAACGGTCTGACGTCGCTTAGCCAAGAGGAGGCGTTTGTATCCAGATACAAGACATTCATTAATGAATTAGTGCAGCTGACGTTGTCACCCCGTAAACACAACATTTACATTTATTTGCTCACCTAGTACAGTTTATTAGCATTAGGAAGATGTGGGAGGTGGTGGATGAAAGGTTTGTGTGGACAGGCAGCGTTCGAGATCCCCGGTTTGGGACCGATACCGGTCCATGGGCCAATTGGTACTTTTGCAGTTTTACTAATTGACTTCATTCAAAAAAAAAAATCCAGTCATATCCCTTTACTTTTTAATCTTTTAGATTAAAAGATAATCTGACAATGTTTTTGACTATTACCAGTCCGCAGTAATGTCTGTTACCGGCCGACCGGTCCTTGGTAGAAAAAATGAGAACTTTGTAAATCCCCTTTGACTGACACACATTTCCACTTCCAGGTTCCAGGTCTGACTCTGACTTTTTAATTAAGACAAAAAGACGTCTAAAACTATTTTTTTATCTTCAAAAAAAACAAAAAAAAAACACTGAAATATTTAAACAATATCTGCCATCTGTGCACAGACGCCTGACTCTTTATCTCTGAGTTTCTCTGAGATTTATAACAGGCTGTAAAAGCCAACACTGGTTACTGTTCATCGTAACACACACATACACAGGCTTTTACATCACTACAGCTTCATTTACAAGTGCATTCTGGGTCCACTGCCAACTTTTTTTTTTTTTTTCTCGGCAGGTCACACCAACACTGCTGTCCAGTCTTTACGAGCTTCCAGGCCCCTTGCACCTTCAGCTTTACATCAGCTTTACAGTTCTGTCCACAAATACGCACCATAAAAGACAGACACTCTCCCGGAGTTTATGTCTACTGTACATTTTCAGTCAACATGATGTATCACCGCTGTTAATTTCATTTCTGTTTTCAGGCTAGGTTTGACAATCATAACCACTGAATGATGTGTCTGTTGTGTATTTATCACACATTTTCTTATGTTTGTATTAACTTTAAGTGTAGGTTCTCAGTCATCCAGGTCATTTTATCCAAAAACAGTTACGTCAAGGTCAACTGGATGGAGTAGGTTTTTTTTTCACCTCTCATCCAAGAGAACTGAAGAAGCCTCTTAGATGAGAGGTGAAACGTCTTCAGAAAAACCTCCTGGAGGACTGAGAACCTCCACAGAGTCTGGCTGTTTTTTACCCCTTTAAGCAGCGATGTTTACAATTTACTGTATGTTCCCATGAAACCGTTGATATAGTTTTAAAATGCTGGGATTGCTCTGTCTTAATGGTTCCTAATGTAAGGAGGTGGTTAAAGTTTTGAGGAACCACAAGGGGGGGTAGGTGTCACAATGAAGAAATACAGATTAAAGCTCAATGCTATCGTAGCTGCAACTCTAATTTGAAAAAATGTGCAGAACAAAGCTTTCATACACGGCCACTGAAAAAGTCGAGTCATGGTTCAAGTGGTTCTGGTCTCACATTTCACCTCCTAATAAAACTGTTTAAGGTCTAGTCTTTAGAACAAGAAGGTTTTCTGGTTCGATCCCCAGTCTTTCCAGATTTGGTTTGTACGTCTCCCTCTTTTCCCTTAAACTTTCCCTGGAGGTTTTTAAGAAAAGAACGAACATTAAATAGTGATAGATGAAGAGTGGAGGGCATTCATACAAATCAATGACTTTAGCGTATGTGTCATTAGCTGAGGTTCGACTGTATTTGTTAGTTTGCTAATTTTATGATTGTTTTTTTAGTCTAACGTAAGTTTTTTTTGGTATGTTCATGTTTGTTTTTTGCTAATTTTGATTGTTTTTGTCCAACCTTATAGTTTCTTTTTTTATCTTTAATTGTAGGTGTCCCCAACATCAATGTTTTCTTAATATGTCCCACTTGGTCATAAGCAAGATGAACGGATGATGAAAATAAATTCTGTGTTGGTGAAACAACGTTTTAGCAAAACAGTGTTTAAAACAAATTTCAGTGGAGTTCGAAAACAAAAGCTGTGAATGTGAAAATCTGCAGCTCAGGTTTAGATAGAATACAGTACATTTTTGTCTTTTGAAATGGAAATGGAAGAGGATGGAATCTGATCATTTCAACGTTTTAATTAGAATTCTCCAAACATTGTAGTCACAGTGAGGGAAAAAAAAACTCTAAGTTTAGAATAAGGCTGTGTGATTTTCATGTTAAAGTCAAAGAAGGAGACAGGTCGGTCCTAAGAACAGGTGTCCAACACATCAACTTCCTGTTATTGCTCTCTGATTGTTGTCTCTGCCTGCCAGACTGTGGTTTGGATTATCACAACTGACAAGTCTGTTTACATCCGCTGTAATTAAAGCAGGATCTGTTAGACATGAGTCACCACCAGGATCCATCTGCAAGCAATGGAAGAGATACGAGTGGTGAAAAGAGAAGACAAGGTGGTAATAGGAGAAGACAGTTTTGGAAATCACTGTCAGCATGCAACAAAAGCTACCCAACATGTCCATAAGTTAAACCTTAGTGGGACATTATAATTTAGGAGGTTGGAAAAAGAACAGAAATGGCTGAACTGGCCAAGTTTGGGACCAAATGATTTTTTTCAAAAATCCAACTTTACTGTGGAAATCACTCAACTAATTATTTTTCCTCCTGAAAATAATTGAAGTTGACACAAACTTAGGCAAATGTTAACTGTTAATAATAGAAGTCTTTTTTACAAACAAATAAAAGGTTGCATTTCCATGTCTACTTAGAAGTTATAATATTCATTGTGAGGTCTGTCCATCTCCTTTTCCTCCTACTTGTGTCTGCTGTGTGATCAGTGTCATTACGTTCACCTGTGATCACCTGTTCATTAGTCTCACTGGTGTCACCTGGTGCCCTGGTTATATATACCTTTCTCACTCACTCTCGTCTATGTGAGCTCATTGTTCATGGTCATTGTGACGTTTCCATGTCTCCTGTGCTGGTTTTCAGTGTACCTTTTTCTTGAATTCCTTATTTCTGGATTCTTGATTTATGCCTGTTTTCCTGTTGTTTCTACCCGGTCCTGTTTCCAGTAAATGTTTTTGTTATATGGATTTTGAAAATGAACTTCCTGTACCTGAAGAGAGTCTCGCTCGTGCTGCAATTAGATCTTCCCTGCCTCCTCACACTCACGGCAGAACGTAACAATACAGCAGATTGCTAAATGTTAGCCTGCATGAATAAAAGTCACTTATTTATCTACGGCAAACTAAGGCCCGGGGGCCAAATGTGGTCCGTGAGATCATATTAAATGTGTACTAGAATTCGCCCGCCAGTATATGGGCCCTATACTGTATACTGGTAGACTTTGGAGGATTAGCGGTGTATGCGCTATGTTATAGCACACATATATATATATATATATATATATATTTGTTGTTGTTGGGCTGTTTCTCATGTGTTTACATCAAAAAGGAACTTGAAATACTACAGATAAAGATACATAATAGGAAACAAATATCACTGATGTGTTTTATTTTTAATTTAATTTCTCATGTGTTTATAATAATAAACTTTGGTTGATCCAGATTCTGCGCAAAACTTATGGTTTGTTTTCACGTGAAAAAAGTCCATATCTGGAGAGAAGGGTCAACATGCACAGTTGCTGTCAATGTTTTAATAAATATAAAGTCTGAGGTTTTCATTTTGGCTCACTATCACTTAGTGTGAGTTTGACACCCCTGATTTACAGTAATTAAAAGTGAGCCAGAGTACTCGATATCGCTCTAAGGCAGCGGTGCCCAACCTTTTTTATACCAAGGACCAATCTGCCGGTATCAGCCGTTACTGCGGACCAGTAATACCTGGTATTGATTACATGGTTACATTTAAAAATAAAAATAAAACATCCTTTAGACTTTATTCTGTTAGTATCAGTGTCTGAATGACCTACTGTTTTGAAACATTGACAGATTCAGATGAAAAAAGTAAAGGGATACGACTGGATTCTTTTTAAATTAGGTAAATTTGTAAAACTGAAGTACATTTTTTCTCTGTGTCCCAGTAAAATAAAAAGAGTTAGCGCATAGTCAGTCTGTTTTTTGCTTCTCGTCTTCCACACCTTCTTACCTGTTTCAGATGGCAGCAGCTCGTTCCCGGTGTGGCAGCAATGATGGTGGCGTTAGCGACGTGTGGGTTAATGCATGCAGTTTTACTGAGCTGCAGCTCAGAGAGACACGGCCGACAGCTGATCAGGGCGTGATTTATGATGCTGACCGCAGGGTGCGTGCTGCAGGCTAATGACACATACGCTAAAGTCATTGATTTGTATGAATGCCCTCCGCTCTTCATCTATCACAATTTAATGTTAGAGTTTGCAATGCTGAGGTAGAAAATGAGGAAAGGAGGTGAAGAGGAGGATGAGTAAAGGAGTGAAACCTTCCCAACTGAAGTAGAGGTGAAGGAGGTGAAGAAGATGGAAAGAACAGCCTTGACATGCATCGCTGTAGAACTGACGGGATAAGTTATTTAGAAGCACGAGTGAAAGAGTGGTTCTGGTCTGGTCATTTTTTTACATTGCTTTTAGGACAATTTTTGTAAAGTTTTCTTTCACCTGTGTATATTAACACACTAATTTTGTACTTTTTTTTTGCCAGGAAATTACGTTTTTAGACCACTGAGTGAATATTTGTGTCCACACGGACACTGAAGTAGTGAGTCTGCTGCTGTCCCCTGTGAATGGTTTATGTTACTGAGGTTAAACCAGTGGTTCACAAACTTGGGTTCATGAGAAAATTTTGGTTTGTTTCACACATTTTAAATGTAACTGTTTTTACGCAGTTTTAAGCTAGCATTGCCAACTTTGGTCGGTTGGCAGGAGTGAGATTTTGTATGTAGGGAGCAGCAGGGGGCGCACTGCACGGGGGCTGCAATCACTACTCCAAGCAGATTATACAGGTGACAGCGAAAAAACAAGAGCAAGAATTAAAAATAATGACCACTTTTGCGATATCATCATCAGATATTAATTGTACACCACCTTCAACCAGTCACTTTTTCGCCAGTCTCTTGTTAAACATTTACAGCATTGGACAATATGCTACATTACAGTTCGTTCATTAATTCCGTCTGCGCCCCCCAGGGGACGCCCTCCCCCCCACTTTGAGAACCACAGGGTTAAACTAAACATAAAGATTTAAAATTCCCGTAAAACAAAAAACATTAACATTTAAACTGACGGAAGCAGTAGTGGCTTGACATCGTGTGCTGCGACACAAACTTGTCAGTTTTTGCAATTAATTCTGAGGTAGTCACTAAAGGACACTAACTAACTAATAAGAGCACTATTTAAAATTCCTGAACTATATCATTAATTTGAGGTATTCATAGTGTCGCGAGTGTGTGTCTCTCTGAGGACTCGGACACTGACACCGTGTGGGAGGACTGTCTGATCTCCAGGCTTCTCTATTGACTGGTCCTAGAGCAGCAGTTCTGGCTGGCTGCCTCCCTGAGGCCCATATTGACACACAGGTTCTGGTTTGGATAACAGGGTCGCAGGAGTAAGACTCTCCTTTTTTGATTAATTGAGCAGCGGCCTTGATTAATGATGCCTGTAGTCACGATCTTCCTGATGTAAACTTAAAACTTTCTTTGCAGCAGAGGAGGCGGTGGCGACGGTGAAGGTAAAGGCCTCCTGTGGAGGTGCCAGACAGCTGTTTTTAGCTTATTTAACTTCAGTGTAAATAAGTCCCCAGATGCTTTTCAGTTTGTTTTTTTAATAACACTCAACATTGTTATTATTTTTTTTAATTCCTTATGTTTAAGCAACAGACACAGGACAGAGCTACACAGTTGGTTTCAGGAAGACAATTTGAATTCCAGGTCAATATGAATAAAAAAGTCAGATACTATTTTTGTTGGGTCTCAATAAATTTGCAATAAACTCATAGGCAGTGTTGCAGTAGTGGTGCAGGCAGGGGCAGCTCTTGGGGTATAAAATATAGGCGGTTGCCTAGAGTCCTATTGACTGGAGGGGCGCCACCGGTCACCCTGGGCCTCAAGAAAGAAAAAAGAAAAAACAACAACTTACCATTGGTGCCATCTCTTTGTGTGCTCTGTCTTGAATTTTTTTTTTTTTTTAAATAAACATAAAATGGCGTCCCTAAATTGTGGTGCAGAGTCACAGTGGTGTGGTTATGGGGTGCACACCTCAAGATCAGAAGGATCAAAGGTCAGGTCAAGTGACAGAAAGGTGATAGGTTTCTTATTTGCAAAATGAAAAGCCATTGGTTGTGCAGAACGGAAAGAGCGCATTAGCAAACATCACTCTAGACGCCGCCCTCGTCATGGAAAGAGATTTGAATAAACTGCTGCAAACTGCTGACTTTTTTTGTCCACTGAAATAAAATACACTGGGACAAAGAAAATGGAACCCTGGATTGGAACATGTTTTCAAAGATACAAATACATACACGTGGGTTCATAAAATTCATTTTAAAATGAATGATTAGTCCATGTTCTAACATTGAGCTTAGTTGATGTACACCCTGAAAATCAGTTTAAAACAAACCAAACCATATCAGAAAGTCCAAGTGCCAGGATTCGCCCCAGGGACAAATGTTGGATCAACCTGACGTTGATGTGTTAATGGATGTTAATCAATATGTTCCCAAAGTGTTGGGAACATTTACTATTATTAAAACAAATAAGTTGAGGTAATGTTAATGGTAAAAAATGAAAAGAAAAAGTCCTTTGATCACAACAATGCTTTGTTCTGTCATTTCCTCTTTGATCTTTTTGAAACTTCTGAGTTTGTTCAATTCATTGCATTGTTAGACTAAAACAGAACAAATACATTGAACTTCTGAGTTTGTTCAATTCCACCTGCATGTTAGACTAAAACAGAACAAATACATTGGAATTCACAATCAAGGTATGGATATTCTTAGAATCTGTCATTTGGAGGGGAACACATTAATATATGGGGACACATTTTGTTTTCCTTTTACCAGCAGGTGGGTTGTCCTTCGTAAATTGATCTGGTTTTCTCGGTTTTTAGATGCCTTGCCAGATACATAAGAAACGGTCTGATGCCGCAAAAAGGCGTCATCATCAGAAAAGGTTGAAGACTGTTGCAGCTCAAGAGACTACTCCTGGATGTAGTGAAAGTTAGTTTGTATTTTATTCGTTTTTATAACAATAATATTAGGTGTTTGAAAATGTCTCTCGCAAAAAAGCTCAACTGTGTTGCCTGAAATATTATTGAAATATTTTCAGCAATGAAAGTGATTTCAAGGTATTTTGTTTTGCTATACTGTTGGTAATGTTTTGGTGTTAGGAAGCTTCCTCTAACTATGAAATTGGGTGGTTGTCGTCTGTTGCTCTTTGACTTGGTACAGCTCAACAGAATACCATCCAAGGTTCATCTGTGGCTGTCCAAAAAGAAACTGTGGTGACTGCCTGTTCGTCTGCAGACAAGGAGGTGATTTCATGTTTTATGTCAATGTTATGCAAAAATCCAAGAGATATTTGTGTGTGTGTATATATATATATATATATATTTATGTATATCTATTTCTATATATATATATAGTTGGTAAAAGTACTAAAAATGCAGTAAAAGTAACTTTACTTTGTAATTTGAAATTTACTTTGAGTAAAAGGTACTTAGTTACATTAAATCACTTGAAGCAAAATAGGATGAGTTATACATCCAATCCGGAACTAATTGCTTTTAATCAACAATTCAAATACAGGGGCATTAGTTGAGAATTCTGTGATCCAATTGGATGCTAATACTGCAAATTCAAGCCACTAAAGCACAGCAACAGCTCTGTCCTCCAGGGCAGGCACATTTTGCATTGCATTTTAAACTTATTGTTATACTTATTAAGTTAACACGAATATTTAGCGGTTAGAATTCTGTGGTTAATCCACCCGGAATGATGGCAAGCCCCGAATTAGTTTGCTTCACTTGGGTTTTGACAATATCGTTGAGATGGGCGCGCATGGAGTCGCAGATCAATCGGTATGAAGATTTGTGGACCTAAGTTGGACACTGGAGAGTGCTGTTGTTGTCGTTTCCCCCTCCAGAGTCAGGCGGTTGTATATTTTTGTTCTGGATGGTCACCGTATTGTTGTTTTGACGCTGTTCCGTGCAGAAGTGCGGATGTTGTTTTGCACAGGTGTGTGTTTTACTGTATCGATAAAAAAGGAGAAATAAAAAAATATATTTTGACCACAAAAAAATTGACAGCCATGCATCTGGGTCGTCCTGTATCGCACCATACATCGACAATACAAAAACACAACTCTTACGGTGTCTTACGGTGTTGGAAGGCATGACGCGAAGTTGCACGGATTTGGGTTACCCAACCATACTGTAACTATTGTTGTTGAGCATCTTCTAATTGTGATAACAGAGTTAAATGTCATGGTTGTCTCCCAGTGTGCTTCATGTGTGGTTTGGCTTCATAAAATCGGTTGGAGGTCAGTAAGCACAACCAGAAGTAATACATAAGGCGCACTGGGTTATAAGGCGCACTGTCCAGTTTTGAGAAAAGTACAAGTTTTTAAGTGCGCCATATAGTGCAGAAAATACGATACTTTGTGGTGATTACTTTGATATTTGATTAAATGGAGTCTTTTCAATATTTCCAGGGTGAATCTTCCTCTCTGCTGTTGAAGGAGTTTTCCATTGTCCTAAATCGAGTTCCAGTCACCGACAACACAGTATATGAACTAAATGAAGCTTCAGCTCATTCTTCGGATTCTCATACCAGCGGAACCAATGTGGACGGCAACAGGTTTCTGACAGGTTCTGTAGGAACTAGTTCCAGGCTTAAAAGAAAATACCAGGCTTAAAAAAAAAAGTGCCAACAATAATGTGCGTCCCGTTTATAGAAAACTGCTTAACTACCAAAGAGAGTGCCAGGTGCAGGAACCTTTTGCAATCTGAATATGACTTTTCTTGAAATACTAGATCCAATGGCCTCCTTTCAAAAGCCAAAGCCAACATTTTAAAGGACAGTTAATTGCATTATCAGTGGACAGTTCTTCAGCACAATTCGTGAGCTATCATTTCCATTGAAATCTTGGGCAATGCACATTCACTAAATTGTGTAAAAAGTGTTTATCTAATGTATCTAATTGTGCTGCTTCGATTATCTCCTCCGTGTCGGAGTGGCCCTACAGCTAATGCTAATGAAGATCAACACCACATGCTAATCCATGGAAAACCATGTGGGGTTTGGCATGGTTTTGAAAAGAAAATAGATAAAGATGACATGTGTCCAACTCCAATTTAATACCTATAGGTGAGACAAAACATTTTATTGTTTTTTTTTATGTTAGCTATAAATATCTTTCTCTGCATTTTGCTCAAGCACTGTAAAACACTGCCAAAGACTTTTCTCATGAGCTTTTGAGATGCAGTACATTAACATTTGTGCATTTAGCAGACACGCTTATCCAAAGCAACCTCCGAGGAGGTTTAACAATATCACAACATGTGGTTCCTCTGGGAATTGAACCCAGGACTTTCTGCTCTCGAGGCAGGTGTGCTAACCACTAATGCTATGAAAACACATGAGGCAGTACTTCTGTAGTACTCCTCCTTATTGTATTAATCTTGTGTTTTATTTTTTTTTTCATTGTTAGTTACTACAATATTTCTTTGCCAATGTATTTACATATATATTTATTTTTATCAGTGTGGCTTGTTCTAGTAATAAAGGGACATTCCCTTAGGGAATAACCAATACTGGATTAAGACTGATACCTAATTCAAAAACTGGTACTGGTACTTGTGTACACATACAACTTGTACCATATTTTCCGGACTATAAGTCGTTCCGGAGTATAAGTCGCACCAGTGCCCTCTAGCAGCTGTCTGTGTGAAAATAATGAACATGTACATTTTCAGTGGTACAGGAGTAGCAAATACTGGTACACAAGTCTAGAGTGCCCTCTAGTGGCTGTCCGTGTGAAAATAACAAATGTGAAATCATATGTATATTTCAGTATATGTCGCACCTGAGTATAAGGCGCAAACCCAGCCCAAGGATGAAAACATGTGCGACTTATAGTCTGATGGAGCAACATGATACCTATTTGCATTCAGTAAGCGCTAATGTTTTCCTCCCCAAATTCAGTGTCTCATTGCCCTCATGGGTATTTTATATAGGATAGATCATAGATCATCAATGTCAACAACGTTAACATCAGGGGCAACGTTTAGGTTTACTATAATATTTGTTTTGGTAAGATGGGGTGTGGCATGTTTCTCACACATTGTGATTTCTTATTTGCCCTTATACAGCCACACACCTGTACCACAGACGAAAAAACACAGACACGCACTGTAGATTTTTTCTTTAGATTCTTGATTGTTTATGTTTGTACTATTGCCAAGTTGTTTTTAAATTAAATTTGATTAAATTAAGCTAAAATCGATGAAATGCTTTACAGCAAACTTTACTCATGTCATTCCCCATCTTAAAAGGTTCTACTTGCAGTGTACTTTACTTTTGTTTACTTAAGCATGATTTAAAAAAAAAAAAAACAGCAGCTAAGCAAATTAATGAGCCTCCACCTCTCCAGGGAGAATCTGTATTTCATGTGAGGAAATTAAAAATAATCACCTATTTATGGACAGAGAGAACACATGTTCCTCCTGACGCAGCTTGTTTTACACTTCTCTGTCTTGTTAGGGGAAAAAAAAGAAATAAAAGCCAAGGGATTCGTTATTATTTTCTATATCCAGTGTACGAATTAAGGTCTACATTCAGTGGTTCTTTTGATTTACAGATTTGATTTGATTTACATATAATTTCATCTCTGCAGACCGAGTCAAGGCTGTAAAGAAGATCTTGATTTAGTTCTCAACATCAAAACAGTATCAAAAATCAAAACAATGCAAGGACTTCATTAATATCCAATGCAGCTGATTATCATGGCCGTTGTACCTCTGATCATGGTAGTAGATTCAAAAAGCTAAAATAAGGAATTTTTTTATATTATATATTACATTTTGTTCTGTTGTTTTGTTCATTCACGCGATAGCTAGAAGCACTTTAACCACTTGTTCATACCAAAAGCCAGTGAGCATATGTGAGGTTTGGGATGGACCAGTAAACTCCAACTTCAAGCATCTAGACCAGAGCAGAAGCTGCAGATATTTCACTGATCTGTTTGTCCTTTGTGTCCATGACCCAACACGGACTGATGAAGAGAGAATCTGTCATTACCACTTCTAAATTCAGGATTCGGCTTGTTAAAGTATAAGGTACAAATTCACAGAGTCCCAAGTCCCATGTTTCCCGGATACTTGAGCAATCAAATCTCTCCAGGAATGGGTTGATGGTTTGAATGCAGCCAACAGATTTTGGTGCGCATATGTGTATGTTACCTCACTGGCTTTGTCCAGGCATTTAAGGGGAGGAGTAATACTCGGTTGAAGACAGAGAGCACTTGTGATTATTATTTTGGCCATAAATGTACGGCCCTACAACAGTGTTTGACAATTTAACGATACCTTGTAGTAATAATAATATGTTTACATATACATATACAGTGTTCCCTTTTCCGTATCACAGTTCTCCTTTCGCTCCCTCGGTACATCGGAATTCTTTTTTTTAATTTGATCTCACGAAATCTTTGCTATATCACAAAATATTTAAAAAAAAACTAAAAGAGATTATAAAATAATTATACATACGAAAGTTTTGGCTTCATCTCGTTTTGAAATTGAGATAAGCGCATTTGCAAACGATTGCTGGTAGGTTTGTTTGCCTAGACAAGATCATACACGGTATACTATTGGCTAATACAATGCATACTATGTGTACCATTGGCTAAGTGAGCACACTACATTTCTCGTATTTTCCAATTTCGCAGTCAACTAGTACCCTTTTCCTTCGCAAACCACGCCAAGCAGCCCTATCCATATGCTCATCTCCAACAATCATCTCCTTCATCTCGCCAAGTTCGATCTTGCATGTGTCTCTGTGAGCATTTAGCGCATTGGGCTTTGTACCCCCCTTGGATAATTTACAAGTTAACCTTACTTATCATGACTGATAAAGCAAAGGCCTGTGCTAATAGTAGTGGCAAAAAGCGTATGATCTCTCCGATGACAACTCTGCCTCTCACCAACAATAACTCCTCCTTCTCCTCTTCCTCCTCCATCTACGTATGCACATCGACTTCCCTCTAAAGGCAAGCCACAGCTTAGTACTACAGTAGTAATAACTTACTTAAAGTAGTATGGCATTTAAATGACCTCAAATGGCAATTACATTGAAATGTAATATATAACGACTTACAAACAATTCAGTTTAGGAACAGCCTTTCGGAACCTATTGTGTTCATAAGTCGGGCAGCGTCTGATAGATAAAAATAAATTGAAATTAATCATCACAAGTGGAAATAAAAACATGTAATGACGTAGTGAAATAAAACTTTTGGGTTTTAGTAAAATCAAGATAAATGTTAAAAAATGAAAGGGGGTTCAACAAATACTAAAAGGTTTTGTTTTCGAAGTAGGTGTGAAATTGTGAAACCAAAATGCTTAAACTCCTCAGCAGAAGTTTTAATTATGGAGTTGTTTTTTTGGCATAACGTGTCAGGTTTTAATGAGGTGTTAATTTTCGTATCTGTTGGTGGAAGCGAGGAGACATGAGGTGATGCCTTTGAAACGAGGCGGTGGACGTGTGGACAAGGAATTTGTAATGTGACAAAGATGAAAAAAAAAAAGCTGCATAAATACACAGAAAGGTCTCGATCTTCATCACCGATGGTTTCCATTTCTGTCAAACTGTCGCATTTTCTATGTGCATGTGTCAATGTTCGGCATGTGGAGGACCAGAAGCTGAACCACATTACTTAAATCTCTTAACTGGTTTAAAAAAAAAATTAAGGGGGAAAAATATTTTTTGGAAATACTGCTATTTTTCACTATTTGTCTCTAACGTTAAAGACCAGTATCCTTTAAAAATCTTTAACACATTTGATCCTTTTTTCATGAAACTATTTTCTTTTCATTTGAACATATAGGGCCCTAGAGAACTCAGGTAAAAGTAAAATCTGCTTAAGTAATGAATAAACAAGTTTTTGGATATTTCATTTCATTCATCAATTAAATGATGAATATAACTAATTATAGCCAAGTTTGGCTATAATCCTTAAATTTATGAATATTTAAAAAAAATAAATCATTGATGCCTGTTGTTCCCCTTCATTTGAGACAAACCATCACTTGAAGAAAGACTAAAATTGTGCAGAAGAAGTATGAAGCCTAAGTGTTCTTATGGTTTCAGACAAAAGAATTCATATATAAAAAAAAGAAGCTCAGTAAAGTCTGTCGGTGCATGGACTGTGCAAACCATATTTCACACCATCTCGACACAAAGTGACAGGAAGTGAGAGGTTGTCCAGAACATGGTATAAACCCCTCCAAAATTACAGCCAGGATAATAGTCCAATTAACCTTTTCATTCGCCTGCACTCATCACCGTACTTCACAGTAGTTCTTTCTCCTCCCCCACTTCATCTGTCTCTTTCTGCGATGAAAACGACTTTCCGTCTCCCTCACTTCTCTGTGAGGTCGGAAACAGAAATCCATCTGTTTGAATGTGGTGAGTTCAAGGTTTCTGAACAGATTACAAAAAATAACAGGGTTATTGTTTGTTAGATCAGATTTACTGTAGAAACGTCGCCTCCAATGTTCGTCCATCTTCTTGTATATGAGCTGGTCATGGTCAAAGACTAGGTTTTCTCTTGTTTCTCTTTCCTCATATTATCAGTGGATGATAATAGCTGTATGTATAAGACAATGACAACACCTCGTGTTTGTTAACACACTGACTAAGCACGTTCTGCAAAATGTAGAAAAAGCGTGTTTAGGGCACAGGTAGACACCACTGCTGAATGTGCATGACGTAAACACATTTTCTGCATATTTTTTCTTTACAGAATAATGACAAAATTGCAAGATGATCCATGGAATTGAAAGTGAAATTGAATTACTTGTCACTTCAAGTTAACCCAGTACTTCTCAAATAGTGGGGCGGTACCCACTTGCTGGGGGGGGTGGGGTGGGGTGGGGGAGTCCGGAGGTTTTTATTGGAATATGGCACGCTGGACATCAGTGTACCACTGCGGTAATGCTTGAATGATAACAAGCCTCCAGTCACTAGGTGGCAGCAACTCATACAGTGAGACTAGGTTTTCTCTTGTTTCTCTTTCCTCATGACGCTACCTCATATTATCAGTGGATGATGATAGCTGTATGTATAAGACAATGACAACACCTCGTGTTTGTTAACACACTGACTAAGCACGTTCTGCAAAATGTAGAAAAAGCGTGTTTAGGGCACAGGTAGACACCACTGCTGAATGTGCATGACGTAAACACATTTTCTGCATATTTTTTCTTTACAGAATAATGACAAAATTGCAAGATGATCCATGGAATTGAAAGTGAAATTGAATTACTTGTCACTTCAAGTTAACCCAGTACTTCTCAAATAGTGGGGCGGTACCCACTTGCTGGGGGGGGTGGGGTGGGGTGGGGGAGTCCGGAGGTTTTTATTGGAATATGGCACGCTGGACATCAGTGTACCACTGCTGTAATGCTTGAATGATAACAAGCCTCCAGTCACTAGGTGGCAGCAACTCATGCAGTGGTTTGTACAGATAAGGTTCTCAGTAGTATTTAAATCCGCAGGGGTGAGGGGGGCGTGAAAATGTTTCTGGGGGAGGGGCATGACAAAATAATTGAGAACCACTCTTTTAACCCATCACCAAAGTCAGCAGGGGGCAACTCAGTGCTAACTTGGCAGCTGGTGGACTCGAACCCGAAACCTTCCAGAACTAAGTAAGTAAGGAAGCGGTCCTTACTTACTTCCTTGCACCACTGCCCACAAATTAATGTGATTTAAAACAAACAAAAAACATTGTTATGCGTGTCCCTCTTTTGTCCTTCTTTTTCCTTAATCTTTTGATTAAAAAATAAATAAAATGTATCCATTTTTAGTATCAGGGTTAAAACAACGCAGTTACTACAGTGATGATGGTGATGATGGGAGA
The DNA here is from genome assembly GCF_000523025.1 of Cynoglossus semilaevis. Lineage (NCBI taxonomy): Eukaryota > Metazoa > Chordata > Actinopteri > Pleuronectiformes > Cynoglossidae > Cynoglossus > Cynoglossus semilaevis. The sequence goes on from NC_024311.1 coordinate 1,091,457, forward strand.
AAAAAAAAATAGGCAGCCAAACACAGACCTCCATGTCTCAGCTCATTATAATGTGTGAAAAACCTCAACAACTTAATGACCTCAACATCATCATGGTCCACTGTCATCTGTCACAGCAGCAATTAATTCATATACAAGACCATAGAGTGAAGTCCAATGCCATTCGAGTGGTTTT
>NC_024311.1:1091665-1116181 GCF_000523025.1 Cynoglossus semilaevis
AGTGATCAGACAACAGACCATCTAAAATGAATGTCAGGACTGAACCAGACATCCAATCTGTCTAATGTTACAAATCATTATAACACATAGGTTTAATTGCCTTGCTAATGTCACGTGGATACCAGCAGAAGTACACAGCTCTCAATAACAATAACAAAATATATAACTAGACTGGACTAAAGAAACATGAGAGGTAAAATATTAAAATATATCTTTTAACTTTAACATTCAAGATATAAGCTGTAAAATGGGAAAGTGTGTAATTTTAAGACATTTATTTAATAGCATAGGTGGAAATTAACGAATTACGAACTCTATTCTAAGTATTTTTTACTTTGCTACATTTGAAAAGAACCAGTTACAATGCAGAAAATTAAATGCAGGGAAAAACATACTCCACTAACTGAAAAGTGGGCAGATGTAGAGAAGGAAATCCTTGGCCATATCTAAGCCAGGTCTTTGTTTTCAAATGTAAATGAGACGATAACATTATCATGGGATGCAGATTGGATTGGAAGTAATTTAAAGTAACAAAGTAACTTTTACTCAAAGTAAATTCTAAATGAAGTATTTCTTTACATTTACTCAAGTGGAGTTTTAGATGGATAATTTTACTTTTGAGTAAAATCTAATATAAGTTAGGATACTATAACTTAATTACATTTTAGTACTTTCCGAACTTCTGTTTAACGGTTACGTATTAAAGGATTATTCTTAGATGCAGGATTCACGGACAGTCAATCAAGTTCCCAGGTTTGGTTAAAAGCTAAGTGTTAGCTAACAAAGATTTTTTTTTTGTCTTCAGATTACAATGAAATGGTCTCACAACAATCAGAACTTCTGTTGGTGACTTGTAATGTTTAATATTAGCAGAGTCTACACTTTATGATTAGCTGCTTTTGTTGCTAAATAGAAGAATATTAGACCATTTATCACCCAGACATGGCCTCTTCCTCCCATTCATCATGATTACACTCACATCAGTTCTGCCTCTGTCTTTGGTCAGTGTGTGTGCGTGTATGTGTGTGTGTATTTTAAAAGCAGGTCAGAGTTATTTGTCATACAGTCACCGTTTTTTAAAGCTGAGGTAGGTTTAACCTTTTTTTTGTTGGGCTGAACAATAAATCAGCTCCTGAATCACGTTTCTACATTTTCTAAAGTATGAAATCATATTTTTTTATCATACTCATCTTATGCAATAAAATCTTTTCTTTTCTACACTGCATTCTCTTCAGCTGAAATGTGAAAATTGCCGAATTTGAAACACTTGTCTAAGCTGTGGATAAAGTCAAATAATTGCAGATGCAGCAAATAAACGGCAAAGTCTAACATTTCCCAAATAATTTAGTTTTATTAGGTTTACAGTTTGTAGGTCACATCCAACAGTTTGTTTCATTTAAAAAATAAAATCGAATAAAAGCATTCTTCACTATCACTTTAATGACTTTAAACTTTATTATCAAGTTTTTTAAATAAATTATGCATTGTATTTAGATGGCTATTTTTTCAAAATATTCTTTATCTCCTTTTGGATTAGCTTATTTAATGATTTGTTTATTTTAAGGCCGCAACTTTCTCTTTTTTTCATGTATATTTTTAAATACCGTATTGGTTCAGAACATTTGCAGGATTTATTTTTTGTTTCTGAGGACAAAATGTATTTATTTACATTTACCAATATTGTCAACATACATGTAGGGCTTAAAATTGTAAACAAAAAAGTCCAAATACATTAATGCGAAATGAAATTATTTGTTAATTTGTGAATAGGTGGGACATATTTTTAAAGCCTGAAGTCAATACAAAGATTTAATTTGATAAAAAAAAATGTTATAAAGGAAAAGGAAATGTGTTATAGGTTAATAATCATCACCATCATTGTGTAGAGGAAAAAAAAAAGATGGTTGTTTTAAAATGTTTCTTCATAGTGATCGCATTTTTTTTTCTTCAAACAGAACAGGATCATTATATCTCTGAATCTTTGTTAGCAGCCCTTGAGAGTGTGTGACACTATAATTAATCTTACCATTCTAACAAAGGAGTCCACTCAATAGTACTGATAATGCTTATTAAAAAGGAAAAAAAATCCCCCACCCTGCACAAACACACTGGTTTAGGCAGAGCTTTTCTATGAAACAGAGGAGCTGAGATGGTGCTTCAGCATCAGTCCAGGGCTGAAGAGCAAAATGGATAATTCCACCCTACACTATACCGTATTAAAATAGGGTTCACTTTATAGAACAGTGTCTACCAAAAACACTCCAACTGGGAAATTCTGATTAACCCATTAATGCAAGTAAATTCAGTGTAACAAACCTGTCTCAAACTTACTCTACGTAGATATGAAAACAATTTTATTATGGTTCCTAACTCCCCCCAAAAAACACTGATTTCTCTTTTTGTTTTTTTTAAGCAATCTTTACATTTTCAATAATTAATGTAATTCTTAAGTTAGAATTCAGTCAAACACAGACGATGGCAGTTTGATGACACCCCAGCGGAAGAGGAGACTGCGCCTCATCTTCCTCCAGAGTTGGGATTTAGTATTGAGTACTAGTACTAGATGATAGTGTTCCTGAAAACCAATACCTAATACCTACCTCAACACCAATTTTCTGATAATCAGTGCACGAATAGAGGTTTTCTCCTAAAAAAGTTGGGGGGTGTTTTCTCTGGCCTTCCAGTGGACTCACCACCTGCAGGAAGGTTTGGGGGGGTTGGTACGGTGCAATGTGATTTGGGTGGCGACTGCTGCCCCCGCGACCTGGTAACGGATAAGCGGATGAAAATGGATGGATGGATGGATGGATGGATGGATGGTATTCTCTCTGGGTCGTGGCAGTGGTATGTTTCGAGTTCGACTGTGTTTGAAGTGGGAAGCGAGACTAGCTGATAATCAATACCCAATACCTACTTCAATTCCAACCCCTGATCAATCAATCAATACATGAATGGAGGTTTGGGGCGTCCTCTTGGGGTAGTGGTCTTGAGGTGGTAGTACCCAGTTCGACAGTTGTTGAAGCGGAAGGAGACAGAATGCAAAATATGATCAGGATGAAAGGAGAACCGTGATATACAGAGGAAACACTGTATAGTTTTAAGCAGAAGGCGTCAGAAAAGTTACCACAGGGATACATGTGGCTTTTAGATCCTTCGATGTCGGCTCTTCCTATCAGTGGCTTTTTGATCCTTCGATGTCGGCTCTTCCTATCATTGTGAAGCAGAATTCACCAAGCGTTTGATTGTTCACCCACCAATAGGGAACATGAGCTGGGTTTAGACCGTCGTGAGACAGGTTAGTGTTACCCTACTGATGATGTGTTGTCGCAATAGCAATCCTGCTCAGTACTTGAATCTAAAGTTTGGAAAACTGAAAAACAAACAAACCTGATATAAAGTAACAACTGAAAGCTAACAGTTTGTTGTTGCCAATAGGAGTTACACCACAGAGCAAAGGCAAAAAAAAACTTTTAAGACATCTGTTCTATACATATTGAAGTTTGGGATGAAATAAAACCAAGAATAATATCCGATACTTTGTACTGCAAATGTGTTTGGAAGCAGTAGTGAAACAAAAGAACCCCACATATATGAAAACCAAAGTGTTGACAACTTAAGTTCAGTTAAAAAGAGTGACTAGAAATAATTGAGTGCTTAAACCTTTCCAAAAAAAATCTGTGAAAGTTAAGCATTGTAACATTCCTAAAAGAGCTTTGGTCTAAATGTAAAGGTGCTGCATGAAGTACTAAAGAAAAAAAGCTTAAATGTAAAGGTGCTGCATGAAGTACTGCAATCTTAATACATAGATGTAGATGTAGACTGATCTGAGTAAATCAAGCTTATTAAAAGTAAACCGGGGTTTTACAAACACAAACAAAACCATTTTCTTGACCATGTCTATTGTCTGTCTGTCTATCTCTGACCTTATTTTTAACCTGAACCTGGTCTAAATGAGGGCGGGACAAGATTATTCATTAAATCCCATTTGCATCCCCAGAATCATTTGAATATATTGAAACTACTACTTTTGAATATTAATAAAGATATCAATTATTAATTTTTTTGCCTTTGGCCATGGCAGAAAAATTGAAATTTTAATTAGTGTAACTGCTCTTCAGCGCAATTAAAAAATAATATATATATATATATAGTTTTTTGGGCTGCTTTTTGTCGTAGTCAATGTATATTGGAGAAGGAGGAGAGAAGAATGCACACACTCACTCTTTTATGGGGTCTCCTGCTTAGATCTGGTGGACTCTGATGATGTACTTTGGGAGCCTTAGGTCTTCAAGCCATGTAACCAAAGTTCAACTTCAAAACTTGGCAAAAATGAAATGAAAAAAATGCAAGAAAAAAAATCATGAACAGCTGAAAGATTGCATTTTTATTCTTCTCGGTTAAATACAAATAAAAACTCTCTTAATCGTGGACTACATGTGTCTTTTTGGTCCGGACCAAATATTGCTCAAGATTTTATTTGCCTAAAACTTGTGCAGGATTAATCTAAGAGAAACAGTTTTCTGAGTAAATTAAATGTCATTAGGCTAAAACGTGTTGGTTAGAGCCTGTTGAAGTCACACTGTTACTGTTTGGACAGTGATCACTGCAGTGTGTTGTATGTAAAATGATAAAGTCAGAGGAGTGTGAAGACAACAGATCCCAGATGTGAACTTCTCGCTGTTTTAACATTTTTAGCTGTGATTGGAAGACATTTAAAGAAGAAAAGGGTCAGTGTCTGAATGCAGATTGGTGAATGTGTAGCAGCGGCACAAGGTGGCTCGTCAGTGTCAGTCAAGTGGTCATGGGAGTGGTGTTACGAGTGGAGCCCCCGACACAGGTTAGCTTAATTGTCGCCTATATTGGTAGGGACCTTCTTCTAATTAACCCTTTGCATTTTGTACACAACCAGTGTCCTCGTAAGGGGTTTGCATCTTGTCCCAGAATCAGAGTATGAGAGGTTCGCACAAGCCGTGCAGTACAGGAGCACACACAAACAAGCATATTATCAGCCACCCAGTCACCTAGACCCAAAGGACACACAAGGGTTAAATAATTACACATAAATACCCACATCAAAGATTGAACCAGAAAATTAACAATTTAACACCAAACTTGCATTGTTACAGCTACGTCTTAGCAAATAATCCAGGATACAAAAAGTGAGAATAAAAAAAAGACAATTCAATTTATAATGTACTTTCAGACAACTTAATAGCCTCGTTGTCATCCTGCTGACTCCTGTATCTACAGTCAATACACTTTAATTTCCCATCAAAACCTGAAGAAATTAAAATGAATTCTTGGCTGCTGACTCTCACATGAGATTCAATTTTGCACTTTGTCGATTTTTTTTTTCTTTATTTGTAAAGTTAACCAACATGACAGGACTAAATGTATCAACGCTGGCTTAATAAAATATTTATGTTACACAGCGACAGATTCATCTCCTCCCACTGGCTGTCTTTCTTGGCTGGTTGATGTGTTCAGGATCAAATGGAATTTTAATAAATACTGGACTTAAAAGATGGATTGAAAAAACAAACAAACAAACAAACAAAAAAGAGACAGACAACTGGATGAAATGTTTACAGTTTGAGTAATGAGCATTTCAATATGTTTTACAATATATTTAATACATTTATTTGTAGTTTGCTATCATTTTAATCACACGGTGATTGCGGTTCATTTTCATATGATTCTGAACTTCATGCATTCCTTTACTTAAAAAAAGGAATAATAGAGTTAACGACAGACAACTGGATGAAAAGTTTATAGTTTGAGTAATGAGCATTTCAATATGTTTTACAATATATTTAATACATTTATTTGTAGTTTGCTATCATTTTAATCACACGGTGATTGCGGTTCATTTTCATTTGATTCTGAACTTCATGCATTCCTTTACTTAAAAAAAGGAATAATAGAGTTAACTCAGGATAAAATAGGACATTTAAAATAGGTTTGAATTACCTGTTTGAAGAGCAGTTGAATTTAATCAAAGTACACTGAAAAAAATAGATAGAAAATGAGTTTTTCCTTACTATAGCTAAGTTTTACTATAACCTGCAGGGTAATTGTTTGGTTTTGTATATTGTATTTTTGTTTGCTGTGTTTGTTACGTAAATTGACGGCTTCTACATTTAAAGCAGTGGTATCTGGTGCAATTATTTTTGCCCCCCACTCCTCTGACCCTAGAACTGGTCCAGTGGCACAGTTGTGGTGTGATACCCGTATTCCAGCTGCAAAGATGGACGAGATACACACAGCATCAGGTGAACGAAGAAAATTTTAGCCGAAAATGTAGACAGTATTTTACTTTCACTGAGTGAAATAGGCAAGAATATATACATTAAACAATCATTTTGACAAGGAAACATATGTTACAAATAAAAATATGAATATATATTTCTAACAAGCAATATTATTTGATGACCATGTACAAAATAAAGTGATATTTCTGAAATATTTAATGTGTGCAATAGATGTAATATCACTTTTGATAGATGTCTTGTCTCACATCATCTGAAGCCAGAGGACATCAGGCCACTTTCTATTCTTTCACCTAAAGTTTCCATTAGGTGTCCATCTCATGTAATGTACACAAACTTATCAACGCACTGTAGCTCTTCATATCCAAACACTGGCTGCAGGAGAAGAGAATTCCACAGAATCCAATTAACTACAAAGAGAGAGTAAGAGAGGGAGAGAGACAGAGAGTGAGTGTGTGTAATAGAGCAGTATGTTTTTTGTTTTACTGCCAGCCATTATATTTGGCTAAAGTCCACCCTTAGTCTACTGTGTGACATCTGTAACAACTGGAGACTTGTATGTATGCATGGAAACACACACAGACAGGCATTCGTGCTAATTGGTGTAATTGTAATGTCGACATTTGACGTGTTAACATCTTTGCAGTGATGCCACAGTGTAAAAAGCAGGGGGACAGCGTGACATACTCTGACTCCTTCTCCTGATACAACGCATACAATTGCATTCTTCATTTACACATGCACATCAGCAGATGCTGTTTACGTTGTTTGAACATTGTCTGTATTTTTTTTTTTTTTTTATGTTTGAACATTGTCTGTATATTTCTTTTTTAAAAAAAACAACAACTTCAATGTTGTCAGCTTGCCCGAGCGGTCCGGAGGCAAAACACAAGAGAATGATTCTCCAGGTGGTAATGTAGGTGTGTTTATTATTTACAACAATAATAATGATAATAATAATAAGGATGATGATGATGATGATGATGATGATGATGACAATCTTCACAATCCAATACTCCAATCTCCTTCCAATACAAACTCCACAACTTGTCCCCCAACGTCCCTTTTATCCCTTTCCCCTTAATCACATGCCTAATTGGCTCAAACCATTCAGGGGTGTTTTTACATATTTACACATATATTAATAAACCATAAATAGTTACATAAATACAATATATACAATACAAACACCTATTTGCAAACCCATATACCATTAATAAACACCGCAAATACATACACATGAACATATTTACATAACCCCACACAAACTCCCCTACTCCCACTTCCCACTTACTACTGTCCTCCAGAACCATACATAAGGGCCGCGTTCCCCGGGGACTTGTTTTGACGTGACACCATGTGAAGACAGAGCAGCAGGTTGTGTTAAGTTTCCCTTTTCGTTGTTACGCCCTAGCTCAATCCACAATATACTGCGGTTCGTTTAACGAGTCTTCATACTCGTGTATTTAGTCTGTGGGTTCGTGTTTTGTGTGTTCACGCGGTTGAGCAGCGGCGGTTAGCAAGCGGACCACGAGGCGGCCTGGCCCCGCGTCCCGTGCCGTGTGTCTCAACTCTCGCCGGAAATGCACACCTGAATATTATTATCCAATAAATGTTCTTTTTACACATCTCCTATGCGTCCTTATTACAATATGTGCATGCATATGGGGGTAACGGCAAGCCCGTCGTTACAAATGTATTTATAAAAACTTTACTGATTTGCATTATTGCTTTATTTATTTGAACAATTTTGGTCATAGGTTTGGTTGTTATTTGTTTTGTTTTGTTTTGTTGTTGCTATTTTTACAGATGACAGAAAAAGTTTAAAATCCCAATCCTTGGTTAGCACTCATTGTAAACACAGATTTAACGTTATCATCTTTCACTAATTGTTTTGTCAGATTCTCACCTTCTTTACTTTGTTCCTCAGTTTATCCATCTCCCACAACATACCCAAGATTGAGAGAGTGGCAGCACAAATTGTGGAGCAAGAAAATTGCCCTTGCATTTCTTTGGTCTTCGCCTGCTCCTGCTCCTGCTCCTGATGCAACATCCCTGGAACACCTTGCCAGGGAAAGGTCTGGGGGGGGGTAAATAAAAACGTCGAAAGGTACAATGCAAACAACACCCAGTCAAACACACTGTACTTTTGTTCCCTATCCGCAGTTTGCAAAATTGCAAGGGGTTGCCACGCACCAGGCAAGCGCAGTTCTGAATGTGGAATAGGATAGCGATCTTGAGTGGGTCTGACGTTGTTCAGATGGGTAAAATCGCAGCATGGTTGCCTTACCATTCTTACCATGCCTTACCATGTTCAGATGGGTAAAATCGCAGCATGGTTGCCCAACCATTCCATGCTTGCGAGTTCTTCCTTAGCCAGCGCTAGTTTCACAGTGTCAACAAGCTACCCCCACAATGGGGTTAAAATGAAACTCAACAAACGTAGAAAGTCGTTACCAGACACATTAGCGTGTGTTATTGGCCCTTGTCCCCCAGTATCGCACACAGCATAGGCAAGGCTTTGCCACCAAACCGCTGATGGAAAAAACAGGCCCCTCCCCCACCATCATTACATAGCTACTAAAGCTACAACCCTTGCATCAACACCCACCGGCATAGGCTGATCTGACGTCACAGCAAAACTCCTTGTAGCCAGAGAATCCCGATCCACTTCATCACATAATGTCTAGGTAAACATGACTTGCATTTATTTTGGCCTAGTCTTTAATTATTTCCAGATTTTGCCTAATTTTAGCTATTTTTGGATCTAAGCTTGACTATTATTTATATTTTTCTCTAAATGGTTTTGCACACAAAAAAGTACTGGCCTTCAGAATATTTATACCATTGCATTTATGATGTAAAAACAGGAACAAATGAAAACAAAAACAAAAGCTACATACACTGACAATACTTCACAATTATTTTGGTCGTAATGGTTTTTCATTGTCACTTGATCCCAACAAGAAAGTGATTGAAACATAAGTACACTCCCTGCCTGTCATGTTTGTTTGTCCAGTTGTTACCTGAGCGAGTGATGGCTTAATCAAACTTGAGTCCAAACTCACTGAAGATCAGACAAAGGTGGTACATGAGGCTAAAGACAAAGCTGTTCTAGATTTTTTTATTTTTTCTTATTTCTGAACACATACTGTACATGATCAGTAGCCATGCACAAACACCTTCACACACCCTCTCTTTAAATCTCCCAGGAGCTGCCTGTGTACTCTATATTTATTATCCAGGATGGCAGTGTTGATAGATGAGATACCTGCTCAATTACAAGGGCACAACATTGCCTTTCAGAGCTGATAGGCTGAAAAACTGCCTCCTTTCTTTTTCCTTCTTCCCTTCATTTTTACACCCCACATCTCTAAATCCTGAAGGGTTGATTTACAGCAATATAGTGGGACATCTGATGGTGCTACTGCTTCTTGTTGTGGAGGGTAAAAGCTCTGCATTTCTCCATAAAGACTGTTAAAGGGTCAAATGGTAGAACCAGCCAGTTTCAGCATATTTTTTCACTCTGGATGGATTTTATCATAGCTTGGCACACATATGCGTTAGCCTTAATCCAAACAATGTTTAAGGGGTGACCACTATGTGGTCAGGTTAGTGCAAATATCCAATGATGGACATGATGAGGAAGACATGCTAAAATTATAACTAATTTTTTTTTTTTTTTCTGGGGCTGTTCCTACTTGTCATTATCGGATAGACCAAGTCTATATGACCACTCTCTGAAATACATCAGTTGTGAAACCGCCTTCAGTGCTTGTGCAGATCAAATTATTCTCCAAATAATCTTAAATGATGCTTATCTTTTATCAGTAATTGTTTGTTCAAAAGTTACAAATATCTAGTCCAGTGTTCTTTGGCAGTTCTTTGGTGTATTGGTGGTACAGTAACACGGATGATTTGGTTCCTGCTTTTGTTGCCTAAAAAGGCTACATTAACACAAACTGCTGAAAATCGCAAGATCGTATACTATGTGGACCAATTAACTGTGGATGACATGCTGAACACTTTGCGCCCCATGATTTTCAGGTTTGTGAGTATTGGCTCCCACAAGCCCTTTTGCTTATATCCATCCATCCATCCATCCAGCAGTCTCCACCCAAATCACACTGCACCGTACCAACCCCCCAAACCTTCCTGTGGGTGGTGAGTCCACTGAAAGGTACCAACCGCCCTAACCGGGATTTGAACTTGCCCAGGAGGTGAACCCTGGGGTTCCACACCAATGACAAATACATTGCCTCTGGGCCAAAGCGCCACCTTTTGCTTATATTAATATAGTTTTTTTTTTCAGTTAGATTTTTTATTTTTATTTTATTCTAGTTTTTTATTGATGTTACCCGGACATAAATGCTGATCAACGTATTTTTCACTAGTAAATATCAACGTTTTTCAATTACAACCCTGCTTCTTACATTTTGTGATTAGTCTTTGCATTGTTGTTGAGTGATATACCAAGCGGGAGAAGGGTATACACAATATGTCTCATTGTTTGTCTGTATACAGCTAACATATTTTAAATTTATTTTAGGTGAAGCTGTGGTGTTTATCTTTTTCTCTGTCCTGACCTGGGTTTTTCTGCTGAAGAGCCAGAGCACCGGAGGGTGTGGCCTCCAATTGAGGAGGGACAGTATTTAAGCTCTAGCTCTACATGGATTTAGTGCTATAGTCGTTTGGCTGTTTTTTTTTTTTTTTGTTTGTTTGTTTGTTTGTTGTCTTTTGTCGCTTTTGGTTTCCTACCCACTGCTTTTATTCTTGTACAATTTGGAGTTCTTTCACAATTTTGGTTTTAAATGTTGTGTAATTATTGGTTGGGATTAGACCCTGCAAGGCATTTTATCTGCATGTTAGAAAGAAATGTTGAGGAAAAATACCAAGTCATACACATGGTTCGAAGAAAAAAAAAAGAAATACCAAGAAAAATACCAAGTCATACACATGGTTCAAGAGAAAGAAAAGGAAATTGATGTTCAATCACCAGAACACTTAAAATCTTTGTGAAAAACAAACAAACAAACAAAACAAAAACAAAGTCCTTTATCAATCTGTTCGGATGATGTTTGAGGCTCAAAGGTTTGAGAGGAAGGTGTAGGATGTACACAGAGAGTAAACGCAGGAAAGGCCCGAAGCAATGACTTCAAAGGGCATAGTGAAAAAAAGTGTTCATTCATCATTATTGTCATGGGCTTTGGCAAATGATAACAATTTGTCTTCATCCCTATTTTTAGACAAAGAGCCACAAAAGCAGCAGATGGGAAAGAAGTAGGTAACAATCGTCACATGTTCTTAGATTCTCTCTTTTCTGAAAATTATTCATGAGGACTTAATTAAGTGTCCGATGCTGCTGCTGCTCTGTTCTGATTACTTTATGTATCATCATTATTTTAAATGTGTCATTTACACATAAATATCATTATAATTTTTCTATTCCTTTATTTTTTATGTATTTAAATCCAGCTATTTCTATGTGCTTTTACACACAAACATCCCTGGATACTGTTTTATACTTTTTTTTTTTAGCTGTAATTCAGCAGAGGAAGATTGTAGGTGCGGCCAGTTGTGATCTGTAAATGTAAAGTGTGGTTGTGAGAGAAAAATTGATATACTCTATGCTCCATGTCATTAGAGAACCTAAAGGTCCCCAAACCTTGCAAATTCAGTTGTGGCTTGTTCTTTGCAGCTGTTTGCGAGCAGATAAATCAGTGATGAATGAATCTGTGAGGAAATTAATTGACAAAAATGATGACAAAACACAGAATGCCCTCAGTAATTATGTCCCTGGAGGAAAAAAAAGCAACATAGAGAAAGTCTTTAAACTATAAAAGGAAGAAAAAACAGCAACATAGAGAAAGTCTTTAAACTATGAACCAAAAGAGTCCTGATAGACTGGAGGAAAATGTTGATGAGGGAAATGTCAGCATTATTATTAAAAGAGATGAGGTGGATTTCTCTGTGTGTGTGTGTGTGTGTAGGTTCTGAAAAGAGGTCAGAGTGTGAAGCACAGCACAGATGAAGATAAATAGAGCCAGAGCAGGACATAGAGAAAGAAATAATTGACAACTAACATGCACGGTGACCCCATGACTCCCAGGAGACTGCACACACTAAACTCCCTCCCCCAACCCACACACTTGACTGCTTTTTCATAAAGATGCATTTTCAGGTTAAAGATTCTTTCAGCAACAACTCAACCTAATCTGAATCTGATCGACCAAATATGCAACATTTTATCAACCATCATCTTTTTTTAAAATCCAAGATTAGATGAAAGTTACTTAAACACTTATGTACCTCATATACACCTTGGCGCTTCCTTCAGGGGTTGCCGAGATGGATCATCTGCCTCCAACTCCCCCTTTCCCATGTCTCCTTTTACACCAATATTCTCCATGTTTTCTTGCATGCATAAATCTTCTCTCCTTTTTTGCCTCGCAACTCCACATCCTGCATCTTGGGTAATACAACAAGTGTCTGTCTTCAACGCATGACAAACCATCATAACCTCGCCTCTCTAACCTTATCTCCAAACTGCTCCACCTTAACTGTCCCTCTGAGCTGCTCATTTCTAATCCTGTCCATCCCGGTCACTCCCAGTGAAAAGCTTAGCATCTTCATCTGTGCCACCTCCAACTCAGCCTTTTGTCTATTAGACAGAGATACTGTCTCCACCATACATCATAGCAGGTCTCACTACTGTTTTATAAATATTCATTTGAAACACCTTCTGACCTTCTCTGAACTTTTCTTCCAGCATTCTGAAAACATAAATTGCATATTGGGGAGAGCTTGGGTGGCGCTTTGGCCCAGAGGCAATGTCTCAGTCATTGGTGTGGAACCCCAGGGGTCAACTCCTGGGCAAGTTCGAATCCCAGTTAGGGTGGTTGGTCCCTTCCAGTGGACTCAACACCCGCAGGAAGGTTCCGGGGAGTTAGTACGGTGCAGTGTGATTTGGGTGGCGACTGCTGCCCCCGTGACCCGGTAACGGATAAGCGGATGAAAATGGATGGATGGGTGGATGGATGGATGGATGGATGGGAGAGCTTGGGAGTGGCAGCACCTGATGACTCTCCTTATATTAGTGGGACCAAAAGGAGAGACAGCTGTGGAATGCGCACGCACCGTGGCAGCAAAGCAAAAAGCTCTGTGACCAATTACAGTAATACCTTGAGATATGAGCCAACCTCGAGGAAATTTTTGTTTTGAGATGCGAGTAAAAATTTGAGATAGAAGCACGCCGACGCTTGGTGGCTGAGCACTCCATGCCACCTCACTTCACGTGTTCATTGACTACTGTGTCGTCTACCGTATTGTTTGCCTTATCTACGTGATTTTTCTCTCTATTTTGTGCATTATTCTTAATAATAGTAACGAGTCCTAAGAAAGTGAGTGGTAAGGATGGTAGTGAGAAGAAGAAACGCATGATGACCATGGAAATAAAGCATGAAATTGTCAATAAATATGAGTGTGGTGCCCCCTAAAGAAAGAATACAAAAAACAATAGAAAAGTAAAAAAAAGAATACGTAAGTTTAGTTAAGTTAATTCTAAGTTAAGTAAGTTATTATCACGATGATAGTCGTGACTGTTGTTTCCCTTTGTTTTCTCCCATTCTTGTGTTGTGCACTTGTCTCTGTCTGTGTGGTGGGCGTGGCACATTTCCCTGACTCTGCCTGGTCAATCACTGAAGCACACCTGCCGTTCCTCAGCACCTGCCTTCAATCAACCCATCACTCTGACTGCATAAAAACCCTGGCCTTTCTCCCACTGCTTGTCAGATCGTTTGTTCAGCTACCGTGGTAGCTAATGTCCAGCTTGACTTTAACTATTGTTCTTTGTGATTCCTGTTGAATTAGAAAATTAATCCTTGTTTCTCACTTAATGTCGTCTGAGCCTGCATTTGGGTCATTACCGATTTAAATCATGACAGTTATGCAGTGTACCTGTAAGGTACACTATGGAATCTGGTGTCCACGTACGGGCCAACTCTCTTCCCTCCCTTCCTCCCTCCTCCTCCGCATATGCCGCTATTAGCCGCTACTGTATCGTCTGTCTCGAAGGTAAGAAAATTTGATATACGAGCACCTGTTTCATTTGTTGAAAAAAAACACACAAAGTATCGATATTGATAGTTGGCCAAAAAGTAATCGGTATCATATTGGTATCGCATCAATACACCTTACTTGCTAATTCCCTGGCTTCCATTTGTTGTTATTTGTTTCTCATTTTTAAGATCATGAAAATACTCTCTCCATCTTCTCAGCACACTATCTTCACTATCTAGCACATTTTTCTCACAATCCCGGTACAAATCATCCTCCCCTTCTGCACTGCCTAACCTTTCACACAACAAATTTTAAGCCCTCAAATTTGCTACTGCTTCTCAGCCTGCTCTGACTATCAACTTTTTCTTTGTTGCCCTCTTCTTCCGGATGCTATCTTGAATGTCTTTATGAATACTGAAAACTCTTTACAAACTGATCTCTCAAAAAGATCCCTTCTTTATTTCTTTTGCTATCTATACCACCACCAACTCCAGTGTTCCTGACCTTGCTTACCTTCTATCTGGTCTCCCTCTATCATGTCTCTCTCCACCTCCACCTGTCCACCTATGCCCAGTCACTGCCCTTCTGTTCCCTACCTTGATCTTTACATATCTGCCTTTCTTGTTCTGTCTCTGTCAACTGTTCTGATGTCCAGACGACTCCTTGCTATAAAATAATACCTGAACTTAAATCCTGTGACAATGACTGGGGCGGCAGAGATTCAAAAAAAAAACAAAAACAAAATGATTTTACTTTTTTCCATAACTCAAGTAAAGTCTGGCAACTGGAAAACAATAATAGCGATAATTCTGTTTTTATGCATGCAACAATTGTAACATTTAAAGGTATAAGTACCTTATTTCAGGTAATACGAGAATTATATTTCCAGGTGTTAGACAGTCTCCTACATCATCTGATCACTAACACAGTGGTTGTTTACAAACACATACACACACACACACACACACACTCCACTTTTCTGTGGTGAACCACTGCCTCTTAAGACCCCATTGATTTTTATTTGATTAAATGTCTCACTGGTTTGCAGCAAATTAGCAGGAGTTTAATCAAATCACAATCAATATCTACTTAATAACACCCCAAACAACAAACACGCACACACCGAGAGACACACAATAAGACTTACCAGGGAGAATAATCTATGCAAAATAACCACATTAGCATAGATTAGAGTCTCTTCAGGACAGATCTGTGTTTGAGTTAAGCACTTTTTCAAACATATGATGCTAATGCTGTTTCAGAGGTGCTTGAAAGAAAAAAAACAACCTCAGATTTAAAAAACAAACATGGAAATTAGGTCAAATAGATACAGTATATATATATATATATATTATGAACACAATAAGATCATATTGAAAATGTAAAATGGGCGTATGGATGTCAAACTTGAGTAAAATAGATAGAAAAATAGTGAAGATCCATTTCTGAAGTAAATTAAAAATCTATACAGCACATGTCAAACTCTAGGCCTGGCGTCCAAATATGTCCCATCAAGTCATTATGTATGGCCCACAGAAGCTTAAAAAAGCATTTAATAATGTCAGCAGAGTTTCTTAACATGAGAAATTAAAATGTTTTTATTCAACAGCAATGAACAATGAGTTTGTGTGTGTGTGTGTGTGAAAGAAATGATGGAGGCTTTGATCAAATGTTCTATTAAGATTGAAAGGTTGTTTTTTTCAGAGTTATGGGTTAATTATGGTGGTGTTAGTGGTGTTGTGAATGCAGCACCTGACGCAGGTGAGATCAATCATCGCAGTGTTAACAACACCGCAATACAGTGGGAGTGAATACTGAAAAAACGTCTGTCAGCTGTCATATCTCACTTGTTACCAAATGTAATGTTTGCATTTGAGAGTAGAACATGATGTAGTTTGCGGAGATAAAAATCTAAAAAAAAAAACAAAACCAAAGGATATGCAGGCAATTAGAGGACAAATAGCTAAACAACATAAAAAAAAAAGTGAAAAAAATAAATCCAGTTTATAATCTTCAAGCACAAAACATAGATTTCAAAACCCGTGAAAAAAATAAATCCACTTTATAATCTGCAAGCACAAAACATAGATTTCAAAACCCCTAAAATGTGTTTTGGTTTAAAAATCATTAGTGCAGATGCAATAATGAGCCTGATCGGAAAATCATTTTCTCTCTTTGTGGTTCCCGCTCACATCCTTCCTCTTTCGTTCGTGTCTCTCCTTTTTAGTGACAGCATCAGCTTATCTGTGGACACGCATTTAATTCAAGACCAGACATTGGTGTCAACCAGAGGTCCTGTTCCTGGACTCACTCACAGGTCCTGACCGACATGCGTAGGGAAGAGCAGTGTGAAGTGTCCATCTCGAGGGAGAAAGATGGGACAGATGTTTATCAGTGTATCACAGTGAATTAGCGAAGTGGTAAGGAGAGGCCAGAGATTGACATGAGAAGGAGGGAGAAGAAGTGGAGGAGGACTAAAATGTGGGGCTGACTGACTGCTGTCTGATGTTACTCCTTAGACCATTTAACATTTTATACTTTTGGTCATATCGTTTTTTGGTTGTTGTTTTTTTTGGCTACATATTAATGTTGAAATCTCCAATTCACAGAAGTAATCTCTGACTCCCCCTTTTTTTAGTAAATGTAAGACCACATATACGGGACTTATTTCATTCAAGTCAAAGAATTCTCTGCAGATGGTTGTAAATACTGCACAAAGGACTGCAGGCGGCCTACCCACTATCACAGACATATACACAGTGAAATTCAGGAGAAGGGCCTCCAGCAGCCTTCTGGCAAATGTAATGTTTCTCACCCCTCCCCAGGCAGGGATCTGGGGAGAATCAGGTGCTGAACCACCAGAACAGTTTGTAAGCCTTATGAAATTTGGTAAGGCTCTACATCACAGGTGCCCAATAAGTAGATTGTGATCTATCAGTAGAATAGAATAGAATTCAACTTTATTGTCATTGCACATGTCACAAGTACAGAGTAACGAAATTGAGTTGGTCATGATGTTCTCAATGGTGCAGTGGTAGAAGTTTACCAGGATGTCTGAGGACAGGTGGTTCTTCCTCAGGAAGAAGAGGCGCTGGTGAGGCTTCTTGACCAGCTTGGAGCTGGAACTTGAAGCTAAGTTGGGTGTATGTGGGTCAGCATTCCTCCTGAAGTCCACGATGAGCTCCTTGCTCTTCTGAGTGTTGAGCAGCAGGTTGTTGGTATCGCACCACTTAGCAAGACGATCCACGTCATCCCTGTAGGCAGCCTCATCGCTGTTTTTGATGATGCCGATCACTGTGGTGTCATCTGCAAACATAATGATGGTGTTGGAACCGTCGACAGGTCTGCATTAATGGGTGAGGAGGAAGTAGAGGAAGGGACTCATCACATAGCCTTGTGGTAATAATAACTATATGTACCATAGGGATTCATATGACCGTAAGGGTCATACTGTGCCGTAGAGCTGCATCCACATTTAACCAGCACCCCAACATATGCTGTATATATAAAGTATTTTCAGTTTATGTAAGTCAATTGATATTATATGTTGTCAATGTAGGTAGATTACTTTAGCCTGGTCATTTAAATAGTAGCTCCCAAGCCAAAAAAGTGGGGACACTGCAGTGTGCTAAATTTCAAATACACAACTACCTAAAAGTCACGCTTTTTTCATGCTTTGGCTGATGTGACTATACTCTGGAGAGACATGTATGTTTTTTTTTTTTTCATTTTGCATTTTTTGGCTGGTGCGACCTATACTCTGGAGCAACTCATAGTCTGGTAAATACAGTACCTTGCACACAAAAAAAAGTTCTATACAACCTGGACTTTTGTTGCAAAATACAGTTGCAAAATACCAGTATCACTTTTGTGCATTTGCTATTGACTGTTCTAGTGCTTTTTCTTAAATTCTTTCATTTTAAATACTTTATATTTTAATATTGTATTGTGTTTTAGGTATATCCTATGTATAATTTATTCTGTTCTAGATTATTTAACAATATCCCCATGTCCATGAATTGTAATTTAGTACCGCTTGTGTGGTCAAATCCTTGAATCTTTTTGAGTCTTTGTACTTGAGCTTATCTTGGTCTGATTTACTATTTCTCAGCCTTGGTCTTACTGTATGTGGTCCTGGTCTTAGTGAAGTCTATTCTTTTACATCAGTTCTTATTTCTGTCACTCTTAATATCCTCCTCTACATCATAAACTGTGGAGTGGGGAATGTCTATGACACTGTTGTGATCCACGTTCAGACAGAATTCCCTTTATTCTCCTTGGAGACTTCACAGAGTCACGTCATCAAGCCGATTATTCCCAGCTCTGGATGATATCCCCTTTGACACGCATGTACTTTGTCTGCTCTTGTGACAACTCCTGCCCGTCATCTCACTGTTGACACAGTGTGACAGGAGATGATGCTGAACATCGACACTGTAGCCCCTCATGTTAGCAGAGGCCTGGAGGCGTCAAAGACTCTGACAGATGCCATTTTACAGCTTTAATCCCTGAGTCTTAAACTGACACTTGACACAAATTGAGGTTAGCAAGGGAAAAAATGAGACAAGGGTGAAAAGGGAAAAAGCATGCAATTTTATTTATGACATTTCTGTCTCTATTAGTCGAAGGCATCAAGTTGTTGGTTTGCATGTTGTTTCTTCTAATCCCGAAAGGATATCAGCTGTTGTACATTTTTTACCTTATGTATTTCAACATAAGCTAGAAGATAGCCAAGATTCATAAGTTAAAAAAATGCACTATGCACTATTAAAAATTTTGTTCATTATGATAATTAAATTGATTTTTTTGCAGTACTTTTTTTACATGATTATTATTCACCAGGGGGATTTACAGACAAGTCTGGTTCAAGCAGTCAAACAATTCTTTGTCAGGTTCATTTTTGAAATTTAGACTGCATTGAACTTTTGATCAAATTTAGATTCTAACTCAAATATTTTCTCATTGACCTTTACAATTTACTTAAAATACAGTTTTACAAGTTTTTTTCCTGAGACTACCACAAAACCAAACTTATTCTCTACAAACACACATGTAACTATGAAACGTTCGTTCAGGTTTCCTTCACCTTACTTTTCTTATTCAAATGTAACATTTACCTGTACAATGGTTTTTGCCTTTTCCATTATTTCATAAGAAACTCAGTCTCTGCTCTGATCATTGTGTAGACATGTAGGTTAACATCCTTGTGGCATTTTAGCAAAAGGCCACAGTAAGGAACATTCCCCACCCCAGCGCAGACCCACCTTTCTCCAGCCTCTACCACCTCACTATGAATAACTGATGTCAAACTCTCAGAATGTCACCATCCATGGAAGCGCAACTCACCATTTCTCTGTATTTGTGTGTGCATGTGTACACGCAATAAGAATTTAAATGCTTTTAGTTATAGAATATAGAGAATTAATCACAAAAGTAGTTAACAATATAACCAAAAGTCAAGGATCAGATTTGGATTAACAATGTGTAAACCCTTGCCTTCTGTCCTTGCCGTTTGTGTCTGCTGTGTAATCAGCGTCATCACACTCACCTGTGTCCTGTGATTACCTGTTCATTAGTCTCATTAACAGTTTATGATGAGGTCTAGGCGCAGTCTAGTCTAGGTTTCTGATTGATTGATTAAAGTGTTTATTTCGAAATATGAAAATCAGAAGTATACATTGAATGAACATAAAAATACATATTTGAAAATGAAAATGTTCTCCTTACCTAATGAATAACAATCTTCCTTGCAAACCCATGTAGACACTCTTATACTGTATATACCAACAACACACATACAGTACATATATATATACACTTGCTGTTAGAAACATTTGTTACATATGGCTGTTAGCATTTCAACACATGTTTCATCAGAATTAGTTTGTGGCCCCAGTTGCATTCATGTGCCCTCTTCCTGATTCCTTCATTGGACCTAGATATTGGTCCAAGTCTTTTCAACTCTATCCTGGGTTACATTAAGTGGAAAGTGAACTACTTGTCATTGTGACACAGCACACCGCTGCACATAACGCAATGTGACCTCTGCTTTTAAGTGAACAGTGGGCAGCTTTAAGTGCTAGGGGAGCAGTGTGTGTGGGGATGGTGCCATGCTCAGAGCATCTCAGTTGTAACTTGGCAGCTGGAGGACTCAAACCTTCTAATATTGCTATTAGTTGTCTTGGATAACTAACTAACTAGTTTAAGTGTTTTGGGTAACCTTGGCTAGTTCTGGCATTTACTTACGTCCCTGTTATTTTTTAATAACCCTGTCTATTTTAAAGCTAGGTTTATGGACTTTCCACTTGTCATTTGTGTGTTGCTCTTCCTCAGTGACACTAACCTTATCAGATAATTGTTGCATTACATGTAATGCTCGTCAGCCTAAAGACACGGCTGCAGCAGCAGCGACAGCAGCAGCTCATGTGGATGTTTTTATTTTTTATTTATTTTTTTTTATTTCTGCGGTCAGTCTCTTCACATCTTGTCTTCTGACTCTTTTCGTGTTAATGCTTAAATGAAGCTCTGTGCCCTGCTTAAGTACCTTTGAATTTGACAGTAATGTGACATATTAACATCCAATGATGGCCCCAACACCCCGCTGTCCAAATCCACATCGTCTACTCATGATAAATAATAAATTCCTTTCACCTCATAAACATAGCACATTAGTAAAAGGAAGTGGCATGTGTTGTTCCTGTGTGCAAATGAATTAAAAATTAAAATTATGTGTGCAGGTTTCTACAGTTCTGAGCTATCAATGAATTATTGACTAGAGGAGAGACTTTAACTTTGTTTCTATTCATGCTGTTGTGCAGATTACAGATAACGACTGGCTGGAGACGTGGGGGGTTGGGTGCCCTGATATGTTGAGGGAATTTTCTGAAAATGCAGAAGTCAGTCTGTAGGTCAATAAAGAATATATTTCTGAACACAACAAGGAAAAACTAGAAATTACACTGACTCTCTTTAGTATGGAAGGATGCTAGGATGAACTGCCAAAGTAAAAGCATGCATATGTTGTATATCAGGCATCGCTAATCCGAGACTCAGAAGCCGCACGCGGCACTAAGATTTACGTCAAATTTTGTGTTCATGTTTTGTACGTGGATCCCATGTTGACACAAATTGGGAGAGTTTTTATTGATTCTTTTGCTAAACGTAATTGCAAGCCATTCTGCCTTGTGTGTCAGGTATTATTAGCGCATTTCAAGGCTTTAAATCATCCCTTCAGTTCAGTTTATGCTAACATCAACCAGAAATTTCCAATGGGGACTTTTGTCTATAGATCGAGTCAAAACGTGAACTCATGGCTTTACTTTTCCATAATAAAAATGGAGAGGGACGAGTTAGCAGCTTTTGGGATTTTGTGAGTGCCACATCCACTATACTATAACACAAGCCTTAATATTACAGTAGATGACAGACCACCAGCTTTTTGAGTTGCCCATTTACTATAGACAATAGCTGTGTCCAAAGCCGTCCCCTGCACTGCAGCGCGCTGCCATCCCTCAGAAGTTTCTTTGCGCCCTTTTGTGCTTTTTGTCTTACAGTTCTGAATACACTTATGCCACAGTCATACCATCCACAGCCACCAAGACTTGATAGGCACTGGGGGGCACTAGAGGCGGCACTGGGAGAGGAATCCGAAAGGGCAGGCATGCTAGCTCAGCTGAAAAAACAACTCCACGACCATCTTCCTCACTCGCTCCCCTTTTGTTTAAACATGCTCCAGGTCAAATTGCCACGTGAACATTAGTTTGTTCTTTAGCAAATTAACATGAAAGAAGGTACAAAATGCTTGGCTTGTTTCAATTCTTTCGCACCTGAGTCTTGACCAAGCACCAGTCTTGCAAGACTGCCTCAAGTGTCTTTTATTTCTCATGCTTTTATGATCTGGTACACCCTTCAGAGTTGCATAAAATAAAAAGGATCCAATCACCTTTGGTCTGTGCTCATCAGTCTAGCGACTCACATGAACCTTTGCCTTCCCAGACATTCGTCGTATGACTCCAAGAGTGCAACTGAAAAAACACAAATTTTGAATGCAGCTTTTATTTGCACAGCCATTTTTAGAAGCAGTCTTTCTTTTAGTAATTTGACAAAATTCTAACTTGGACCCAATTTAGTATATATCAATTTTAATTTATTTTCATTGGCAGGACATAAAAATAAAATTAGAATACATTTGATAAAATACAATGTGTCTTACTTTTATCAAATTTTCTAAACTCTTATTTTTATGGCACAATGGAGTTTTTTTTTTTTTTTTTTACACATTTTGCTTGTTGACTATGTATGCACGTTTGTCTGTGTGTTGTCATGTGTGCTTGTGTTAAGAGTCACAGCAGCAGGAGCAGAGGAGAAGTTCACAGCTGTAGGTCTTCCTCAAATAAAGAAGGTTGGACAAATTGTCCTGTCACTCAGACTCAGGCACATCCTGATTCTCTCTCTATCTGTCTCTCTGTGTAAGTGTGTGTGTGTGTGTGAAAGAGAGAGGGAGATTCACAGTGTTTGTCACACTCCTGTAGCTTGATCATGACCATGATGCCCACTTAACTCAGTAACTCGAACATATTAACCCTTCATGTCTAGCAGTCCTAGAATAGTGTTTATCCAACTCTAGCTAAAAGAGTTAGATGTTATTATCGACATGTACTTTGGTTTCAACCCTTATTTTCTCATCTATTCTTGGTTGTTATCATTGATGGGCAGCAATGGGTTGAAAGAAACGCGATACTATAATCGGATTACTTTTATCAATTAATGAGTGAAGTAAGGGATTACATTTGCAAAAACAGTAATTAGATTACTGTTACCCTTCCTTCAGAGAGGCTTCATTATTGTTTCTCTAATCCGTGAATTTGTTTGTGGGAGTACTCCATGACAGTGACGTCAGTGGTAACGGCCGCATGTGTAGAACGACATGGAGGACGGGGGAGAGCAGGACTATGGAGCGGTTAATGTTTGGAAATGTTTCACGCTGTAAAGAAATAACAAAAACATTAGTGTCCGCTGCCACTTGACCACACTCCTGCTAGGAGATGAGTCGTCATAACAGGTGAAATTAGAGTACAGGACTTAGTGCGGCTGAACTGAAGAAGCTTGTTGCTGCCTATATTGTTGAGAACATGTTTCCGTTTCCCACCAGAGATCCTGAATTATTCCGGCGCAACGATGTTGGTTTGTTACATGTTAATAATTTGGAATACAGCCAGGAAAGACTTTGACTTTAATTATTTTTTGCTGTATTTATTTACAGCTATGCGAATGAAGGAGTATAAACACAAGAAATAATTGCATTTTATATACTGGAATATGCTATATGGTAACTTGACCTACACTGGTCATTATTACTTTTTAGTCTGCAAAAGTAAAATACCATTACCTGGTCTACAACTATGAAGGTTTTGCCCTTATCAGAGGAATTATCATAGCCGTGGGACCGATGATAACAGTAAGGGTGTTAAAGGATGGGTCGCAGTAGAAGGATACCTGATGATTATGTTAGTGTGATGGTGTGATGCCATAACAAATGTTACATTTAGTATGCACAAACATAACTTAATAGATGTTTTTATCCATTAGATTTATCTTTATAAACGGTGTTGCAAAATATATTTCTTACACCACCATAATGTTTCCATTGTCATACCGCTATTTTTATTTAACTGAATTGTTGCCACTAAAGTGATGAAAGACATGAAACATTACTATACAATATTCATGGAGCTGCTTCTACACTGTCCACTAAAAACATAAAGAACACAGGCTGTTAATTCAGTTCTAACACCTTGTCCTGCTGCTCCTCCTACACTTCCTCCTCACAGTTCTATGAATTCAGACGTGTCATAGTCATTATAAAATCCAATAATGTGTTTGATAAGTCACTGTTTCCCTCTTTGGTTGTGTAAATAATTGAGATGGGTGGAGGGAGTCAGGTTGGTGGGCCTCACACATACGATGGCCCCTTTGTCTGAATTATTTATTTAATTGTCTTCAACGTTTAACAACCAACACGTTGGCTTTCTTTTTTGTTACGCCCATATCCCAGTACTCACACACACAGGCACAAACACATACATACACATTTCAGGCACCTTTAATTACAGCCCCACAAGCTGTTGAAGCTGTCAAAGGACAATTAGTAAAGTCGTGATCCAGCCTGAAGCAACAGCATTACTTATTT